>NC_080542.1:87879561-88142593 GCF_028640845.1 Ahaetulla prasina
TTCTACTTTTTCTATGCTTACTGTAGTTTT
Source organism: Ahaetulla prasina (assembly GCF_028640845.1). Taxonomy (NCBI): domain Eukaryota; kingdom Metazoa; phylum Chordata; class Lepidosauria; order Squamata; family Colubridae; genus Ahaetulla; species Ahaetulla prasina. Next base: position 87,879,592 of record NC_080542.1, read on the forward strand.
ATGTTTTTTCCAGAGAAGTTCTTCTGTCATGGAAATGTATAGAGAACTAGGGCTTCCACCAAAACAGAAAATTTCAATATTTCAAGTGTCACCTAATGCTGTCATTAAGCCAGGTAATGTTAACAAGGTGCAGTATAATTTTTCATTATATTCTCCCTAATAATTAAAAGCTATTTAGCAGAAGAATAACTATTTGCTAAAGTAGTATTCTACTACTCAAAAAATAATGCATAAAGTACCATGTATGTAAAAGGAAATAATTAAAAGATTATCATTATCAAAAAAAAATATTGTTGTCATTATATTAGGGGCTTGTTATCTTACATTATTTGAAAAAAAACTTGAGACAAAGTGACTTTTAAAAAAAGTTGGCTATAGAGAAACATTTTTTAATTTAGTTTAAACATAGCTCATAGCAACTGTTACCTTACTTGTGATATTTGCTGACTGACTGAATTCTGGTCATGGACAGGAAAGTAAATCCATAAAAGTTATTATATTTTTTTAAAAAACAGATCACAAAGTGAACCAAATAAAAGTTACTTCTAATAATACTGAAAATAAATGTTTCTGTACTTTTGAAATGATAGAGAAAAATAATGTTCAGTGAAGCCAAATACTTTTTAAAATACAGATAGTCCTTGACTTATGATCAGTAACTTAGCGGCCATTCTGAGTTATAGGGGACCCTTCCAAAAGCTACTTATGACCTGCTGGGGAAGTTATGGCCACTGTAGTGCCTCTGTAGTCATTCACCCTTACCTTAATTGACCACTGGAGCACACACTTCTCCTGTCTTCTCACACACACACACTTCAGTACACCAGATCTCCGCAGGCATTGGCTTGGCTTCCCACTCCATCAGATTCCATAGCCTCACTTATCTTTCAAAGATCTGTCGAACTCCAGAGCTTGTATTAGGGAAGAGAACAAGTTGCTTCATGCAGCTGCATGGGTGATTCTGGAAGCAGCCACTATTTTCTGAGCAGCCTCACTGAATTGTCTCTCGGAAAAGGGCAGCCACTTCTGGAATTCTACCATATGGTCACATGACAAAGAATTGTTCTGCTTCCTTAACCTGGTCTATGCAGTGCTGCAGAAAGCACTGGAGCTTTGAAGTTCTTCAGAAGGTAAGAGCATAATGGGGGTGTGTGTGGATGCCCAAGGTCTTGGTGGGGTAGGGAAAACAGGTCCAAGGGCTGTGGGGACCCCAAGGGGCAGAAACCAGAGCACTGGGTGTCTTAAGGGATGGAGGATACCTTGGGAGGCTTGAAGCAGGTTTTGCTGATCTGCATTTGGCCTCCCAGGTTATCGTCCCTTCTGAGGTACCCAGTGCTCTGCTTAAAACCTGCACAATTATTTAATAGCTGCAGCAGGGAAACATGGGGTTAAGCGAAGTTATTTTCTTTTTCTTTTTTTAAAAGTATTTTATTTTTTATTTTTCTTATACACATATTATAAATGTACATTTTCTTATTTATAGATAATCATACATATTGTCTCTAAAGAAAGCACAAAAATAAAACTTTTTAATTACCTTTGGAGTTGCTCTTCTAACCATTTTTCCCCTTCATTTTACAACAAACCTTCTTCTCTTTTCCCTCCTTCCTTCTCCTTTCCTACCTTCATCTTCTTCCTCACCTTCCTCATACCTACTTCCCTTTCCTCTCCCCCATTCCTCTTCCCTTTCCCTCCTTTCTCACCTTCTCTCCTACTCTTATCCCCTAACTTATCTTCCTCTCCTTCTCCTTTCTTCCATCCCTTTCTCTCCTTCACCTCCTCTATCTTCCCTCCTATTCCTCTCTTCTTTCTTTCTTCCTTGTTGTATATTATTTCCCTTGTTTGGTATCCGAGCAACTCCAATCTTCTGATAATATATACTTTCTTTTCAATTTCTTTTTTATTTAACCAATCCATCATTTCATGATTGTACATTTATATCTATAATCTTCTCTTCTTCATCCCCTCCCCCTTTCACATCTATTTTGGTGATATCTGGGTTTCTATTTCTTCATTACCATTTTCTCATTTATTTTCCATTTATTAACATTTTTTATCTATTTATTGTCATTTATTTCTGTCTCTTTTCTAACCATACATAAAATCTTTCCCATGTATTGAAATACACCGATTCCTCTTTATCTTTTATTCTTAAAGTTAATCTATTCATTTCTGCACAATCTAAGATCTTTTTTATTACTTCACCTTCTGATGGGATTGTTTCTAACTTCCAATCTTGCGCAAATACAAGTCTTGCTGCTGTTATTACATGGATAATTAAATACATTTCTTCTTTTCTAGATCTTTCTGGAAAAATACCCAATAAGAAAATTTCTGGCTTTAATTCAATGGATTTGTGTAGCATTTCCTTTAACCATGTCTGTATTCTAAACCAATATTTTTTTGCTTCTATATATGTCCACCACATATGATAATATGACCCCGACAAATTCGAGCATTTCCAACATTTAGCTGATTTATCTTTAAACATTTTTGCTAGCCTTTCTGGTGGAATGTGCCATCTATAAAACATTTTATATAAGTTTTCTTTATATGCCATTGCCATTGTCAATTAATAATTCCTTTCCCATAGTTGTTGCCATTTCTCTAATTCTATTGCACAACCAAAAATTTTTGCCCAAGTTATCATTGTCTCTTTTACTTCTTCATCTTCTAATCTAACTTGCAATAAGTAAATTATACAATTTTTAATCATTTTTTCATCCTTTCCAGTCAGTATCTGATCCAACTCTGATTCCCCCAAATTAAAACCATATTGTTTCAAGTCTTTATCATATCTTGATTGTATTTGCAATCTTGTGTACCAATCAGTCTCAATCCCTTGTTTTTCTAATTCTTGCTTCTGTTTTAACTCTCCCTTCTCAGTTAAAATGTCTTTATAACATACAATATTGTTCATATTAATCATATTTGGATGTGTCAACGCTTCTATTGTTGAAAGCCACATTGGTATTTGCATGTAGTGTTTTTCTTTCACTCTCTCCCATATTGTTAACAAGCATTTCTTACACAATGTCTCTGAAAATATTCATGTATCCTATCTTTGCCATACCATAAGAAAGCATGCCAACCTAGTTGCAAATCATGTCCTTCCAAAGTCAATAATCTTGTATTTCTCAATAAAATCCATTCTGTAACCCAGGTTAACATCGCTGCTTGGTGATAAAGTTCCCAGTTTGGTAGGCCAAATCCTCCTTCTAGTCTTAGAGTCTTGAAGAAGTTTAATATTAATTCTTGCTTTTTTTCATTGCCATATATATTTCCATAACATTTTATTCAAAGTCTCAAAATATTTCTTCTCCAATTTTATCGGAATTGTTTGAAAGAAAAACAGAATTCTTGGCAGTATATTAATTTTAATTAACGCTATTCTTCCCATTAACGATAGTTGCAGATTTTTCCATTTTTCCAAATCTATTTCAATTTGGTTCCTCAATTTATAGTAGTTATCTTCCTTCAATGTAATACATCTTGAAGTTAATTGAATGCCCAGATATCTCATTTTCTTCACTATTTGAATATCTTAGTTCTGCGTTAGTTGCTTCTTTTGTTTTTCTCTCATGTTTTTGACTATAATGTTAGTTTTATCTTTATTTATTTTCAATCCAACTACCTCTCCATATCCCTCTATTTGTTGCATTAACTTTAAACCCGTTTCCATTGGTTCATCCATAATGAATACTAAATCATCCGCAAATGCTTGTAGCTTGAATTCTTCTTTTTAAATTTTCATTCCTTTTATTTCTTTATCTTGTCTTATTTTTCTATTTAAAACCTATAATGTCAAGATAAATAACAATGGAGATAACGGACACCCTTGTCTAGTTCCTTTTCTGATATCTACTTTTCTGTCATTTCGCCATTTATTATTACCTTTGCCGATTGATCTTTATATATAGTCTTAACCATGTTTACAAATCTATCTCCAAAATCCATCTTTTGTAATTGTGTAGTCATAAGTTCCCAATTCACATTATCAAATGCCTTCTACGCATCTAAAAATAACAACGCCATTTGTTTTTCTGGTTGAGCTTTATAATATTCCGATGTATCCAATATAATTCGTATATTATCTCTAATTTGTCTTTTAGGTAGAAAACCATTTTGATCTGAATGTATAAATTCATTCAACAACCTTTTCAGTCTTTCCGCCATAATTGATGAAAATATTTTATAATCTGCATTTAATAATGAAATTGGTCTATAATTCTTTATTTATTGCATGTCTGATTCTTCCTTTAGTATAAGAGTTATATATGCCTCCACCCATGACTTCGGTGCCTTGACTTCTATTAGTAAATCATTGAATACTTGTAGCATTTTATCACTTAATACATCTTGCAATTCTTTATACAATTCTGCTGGTAATCTATCTGGCCCCGGGGTTTTCCCATTCTTTTGTCTTTTAATCCCCTCTATCAATTATAGTATAGTTTCCTGTAATATTCCTCAATTATTTTTTTCTTTTCCTCGTTTCGATAGCATATCTTTTCGTCTTGGTTTAATAGTTGTGTTATTAATTTATTTTCTTTTTCTTTTTTCATTTTGTATGCCAACCCACCTTTCTGGTTTATTTGTGTTTTCAAAAAAAATTGCTTTGTTGATTTTATTTTTCTTGCCAAATCTTCATTTTCAATTAGTTTCAGTTTGTGTTCTTTCAAGTCCATTAAGTTTTTAATTTTTTTGTTTTGTGGATTTTTTTGTAAATCTTTTTCTAATTTCTTATATTCCTGCTCTATTTTCCTTTGTATTTGTTTATTCTGTTTATTTCTTTTCCCTGCATAAGTCATTGCCAAACCTCTTATATATGCTTTAGTGGTGTTCCATACATTTTGCAATGATGTATCTTCTTTTCTATTCTCTTTGAAAAAAAATGTTAATTCTTTTTCCATGTATTGTATAAAGTCTTTTTCATTTAATAAACTTTGATTTAATGACCATCTCTTTTTTTTTTTTTTTTTGGCCTTTCCATACCATCATTATCGGGTTGTGGTCTGCCATATATTTGTCTCTATCTCAATCTTGTCTATCTTAGATATTAAAGCTGTAGACATCCATATCATATCTATTCTTGACCATGACGTATACCTAATTGAATAAAATGTATATTGCGTTTCTTTTAAATTTCTCTTTCTCCAAGCATCTTGTAGACTTAATTCATCTACCATTGTGTAGAATGTTTTCGGAAGTATTTTCCTTGATTTTTTATCATTTTTGTAGATTTATAGTCCAGTTCATTATCCACTATTGCGTTATAATCCCCATTATACAAATATTTTCATATTCATATTCTAATACTTTTCTATATAATTTTGCTTAAAATTCTTCTTGATTATTATTCGGAGCATATATTTCTACAAGTAATATTTTTTTATAATTCATTACAATTTCTACCATTAACACTCTTCCCTCATCATCTTCAAATATTTGTTTGGATTGAATTTTCTGTCTGATAGAAAATACCACACCACTTTTACTTTGAGAAACCAATGTTGCATAAAACTTCCCTAATTTTGTTTTTCCAAAAAAAATTTATGTTGTTTTCTAATATGAACTTCTTGTAAACATACAATTTCTAATTTTAGCTTTTCTAATTTGTTAAACATTTTCCTTCTTTTTATTGCCGAATTTAGTCCATTTATTTTCAAAGATATTGCTTTAATTTCTTCCTCCATTTCTTATTTATTTACTTGTGCTGTTGATTTAGTCACTCTTATCTCTCTCTGTTCTCCAATTTCTTTTGGTCTAGCTCCTTCTCTTATTACTTTCTCTTCTTGTTCTGTAGTCATCTCCCTGACTGCTCTTTCTTTTCCTCTTGTTGTCGATCTCTCCTTTCTTCTCTCAATCTCTCTTGTTCTTGAAGACCTATATGTTGTTCATAAAATCTCTCTGCTTTTTCTATTGAATCTAATCTGAATGTTTGCTCTTGCCAATTCACCAATCTTCCTTCTGGAATTAGCCACTTGAAATTTATCCCTCTTTTTATCAGACATTTTGTGAGAAATTGGTATTCTCTTCTCAGGTCTCTCACTCTTCTTGGGATTTGTTTCAGTGCCACCACTTCTCTCCCTTTGTGTTTTATCGTTGTATTTCTCATCATTTGCAATATCTCTGTTCTCAAAGTTTTCTTCGTAAATCTAACATGAATTTCTCTGGGTAGATTATTTCTCATCACATATCTTGTATATAATAATAATAATAATAATAATAATAATAATAATAATAATAATAATAATAATAATAATAATAATAATAATAATAATAATAATAATTTAATTTTTATACCGCCCTTCTCCCGAAGGACTCAGGGCGGTGAACAGCCAAGTAAAACAATACAATATATTACAATAAAAACTATTTAAAAAACTTATTCCATATGGCCTAAATTTAAATGTAAAATACATAATATAAAAATAAACCCCATTTAAAAACGAATTAAAAACCCCTATTTACATATATACTCTATATGTCTCATCAATTCCATTTAGAATTATTTAACATAACATAACATAACAACAGAGTTGGAAGGGACCTTGGAGGCCTTCTAGTCCAACCCCCTGCCTAGGCAGGAACCCTACACTATCTCAGTCAGATGGTTATCCAACATTTTCTTAAAAATTTCCAGTGTTGGAGCATTCACAACTTCTGGAGGAAAGTTGTTCCACTTATTAATTGTTCTAACTGTCAGGAAATTTCTCCTTAGTTCTAAGTTGCTTCTTTCTTTGATCAGTTTCCATCCATTGCTTCTTGTTCTACCCTCAGGTGCTTTGGAGAACAGCCCGACTCCCTCTTCTTTGTGGCAACCCCTTGGAACAGCTATCATGTCTCCCCTAGTCCTTCTTTTTATTAAACTAGACATACCCAGTTCCTGCAACCGTTCTTCATATGTTTTAGCCTCCAGTCCTCTAATCATCTTTGTTGCTCTTCTCTGCACTCTTTCTAGAGACTCAACATCTTTTTTACATCGTGGAGACCAAAACTGGATGCAATATTCCAAGTGTGGCCTTACCAAGGCATTATAAAGTTTATTTACTTTCTTCCATCACTACTGCTAATATCTCTGCTATCTTCTCTGGTAGATTTTCTCCCTTTTCCTCTCAATATTTTGAAATCTTAAATAATAGTCAGCCTTGTCCATTTCAAGGGTTATAATTGTTTTTTCCTGATTTTTATCGGTGGTTGTGAGTCTACAATCCATCTCTTCCACTTTTTTCTCCGTTACCTCTGCTTTTTCTTCCACTAGTTGCAATTGTTGTTCATTTTTTTCCTATTATCTCTTTAACTTCTTTCAATTCTCCCTCCATTCTTTCTAGACCTTTCTTAAGATCTTCACATATGTTCTGTAACATATTTTTAAAATCCATATTAATTTTCTCTTGTAATGTAGATTCTGTTGTCTTTGTTGTTATTGATGGTGATGATAAATGTTGTGTTGCTTTCTTTCCCTTATCAATCTTGTCTCTTCAACTCACCACACTCCATTTGTAATCCAAATAGTTCAATTCTCGAGTTTCAACTATTTCTTTATTTAAATTCCAAGTTCAAATTCCAAAACTGCTCTCAAAATCCTCCAGCTCTTCAGGTTCTTGAGACCTTAATCCACACGTTTATCTAAAAATATCCAAAGCTAACCAACAACCACCCAAAAAACCGAAGCAAAAGAAAAAAGAATTAAAAAAGAAAAAGAAAGGGAAAAAAGGAAAAAGCCAAATTGAGACAAAAAAATAAAAATTCACCAGTTTCAAAGTTCCAGAATTTCAAGGTTTCAAAGTATCCAATCACTCAGTATATGTAGAAAAAATATAAATTATCTTCTCCAAAAAGAAAAAATTGCAAAGAGAAAAATAGAGAAAAATGGAAAAAAAAGAGAAAAAACAAAATCCAAAAGTAAAAATAAAAATTATACCAATCGCACACACACACACACACACACACACACACACACACACACACACAGAAGAAAAGGGAAAAAAAATAATCCAAAAGGAGAAAGCCAGGGGGGAAAAAATATCAGTATTCCAAAGTCTTCTGACAGGAGAAGGGGAGAGAAAAAAGCAAAAAGCAAAACAAGTAGCTTAATATACAAATAGTTTACAAAAACTTTCAGTCTTCTTTTTCTCCTCCTCCTGTTACAAAATCACACAACCACTTCTTATCAACAACTTCTTGCCATTTTCCAAAGCAATGTCCAAGGTCGCTCTGTTTTCATCTTCTATACAATACTCCCATTTAATTTCTCTATCGCTACTAGTTGGCAGTGCTGCTTATTTAAAAGTCTTTCTTCTTTCCACTTTAAACTTTCAAAGCCGAAATTTAAATTTTAAATAGCAATACCTAAAGATTCATTAGCCCTACAAAGTCTCTTTGGCCAATCTGTTTTCAATCCATTAAATTTGCTTTAAATTTACTGTGATTAGTCTTTAATTAGTTTTTATTTCTGGCTTCCGCTCTTCCGCCACTGTTCTGGAAGTGGGAGGTAGTCTTATTTCTCTGCCTCCCTTCTCCCCTTTGCCATAACTTCTCAAAAAACTTTTTAAAGTTTGAGAGATGAATATATAAAAAGAATCTTGTTTTCAAGACTTCCGTTTCTCACCCAGATGATCGCCTTGCTCTCTTTCTTTCCTCCTTCCATGTGGCTGCTCCGGCTTTTGACAGCTCCTAATGGCTGTCTTCCTTCGCTGCTGGGTCAAAAGCAAATACCGACGCTCCAGGGAATTTGCAGCTTCCCTGTTCACACCAGCCTGTGCCCCGTTCTTCGGTGTCTCTACAAGACAGCTATGACCCCCTGGGGAGTCCCCTAAACAGCTGGGATATCAGCGTTCTTCAGGAGCCCCTGAATCCACGCTGTGCCGCCTTTGCTGGCCCCACCCCCTCTCTGTGAAGTTATTTTCTTAATGCCTGTCATGACATGCAACTGTAATGGGTGTGCTCAATTACAGTTATAAGTTGAGGCACATTTATCTTTCATTTTTCATTAGGCAAAGGTTTTATTAAATCCCAGCAAATTGTGAATAGTCTTTAAAAATCATTTCATTTTCCTATTAAATATTTGTGCAATGACCAGGGGGCAACAAGTAGAATGGAATATGAAATAATTGATTCAGAATTGGGGAAAGTATATGAAGGTTGTGTACTTTCACCTAATTTATTTAATGTATAGGATGATAAATGCTACATTAGAAATAGAAATAGCAATTAAAACCACTGTGATCCAGCTTTAGATTTGTTGATGACACCACTTTTTTGGTTGGAAGTAAGAGGTATTTCAGGAATCTTATGTTGAAAGGAAAAAAAACTTTTAAAAATGGTCTCAATATTTTTTGGGAGGGGCTTGAAGAGCCCTAATTTGTCAATAGTCAGTGCCAACCCCAAGCAATAGGTTGGCACTGACTATTGGCAACAAGAAGAGTTTTAATAGACTCTGATCCTTAAAAACCTTGGGTATGGCTTCTAAGAATCTTTGAAAAAAATGACAAAATTTTGGCAGTGGTTTGCTCTTCAAGCTTGTTTCAATTTAGTTTCTGAACGTTTTATTATCAGACTAGGTAACATCAGTAGCAGAATTTTCTTGTCCTATTTTCCTTAGCTTGTAAAGATCTAGTGTACCAGTGTGGTCAGTTGGTCGTTTGATTGGTTGATCATTTGGACTTTGGAGCTATATTTTAATTGTGAGCACTAATTGGTTCTCTTGTAGATTGGTTGTTCGAATGGTCTGGTCTCTAGATAAATGTGCTTGTTAATAGTTCCTTTGGTAGAATACAAGGCTTCAATAAATTCACATGTGTGGCGGGAGCTGGCCAATGATTTTTGTTCCTTCCCAATCAAACTGCTATTGTTCATTATGAATGTGGTTTGAAATTAGGGATTTTGGGTCATGCTGTTTAACTGCTAGTTTATGTTAATGAACCCTTTCTGTTTGTCCCACAGAATAGAATTGGTTACAATCATTGCAATTGATTTTTTATACTATGTTGCTGTTGTTTTCCTTCTGTATTTTGACTTTGACTTTAGACCAGTGGTTACCAACTGGTGGTCTGCGAACCACTGATGGTCCATGGGAAAATTTTGGTAATCCGCAGAAAAATTATTAACATTTTTTTATATTGTGCTAAATACTATTTATCTTGGACTTCCGGTGGCGCCGTAGGCGTTGGAGACGGTCCTTTTGGACCGTCAGCCCCGCGATCTCATTAAAGTCGTTCAGACAGCGTACATCAGCTGTCTGACGACTTGGAAACCTTTCTCTCGGGAGAAAAGGGAAAGATGACCTGCCAGGTGGAGGTAGAGCCCCCTGAGAGGCCCAGAAAAAATTCTAGGGGCTCGAAGGGTGAGAGCTCCCTATTTAAGCTGGCAAAAGATCCAGATCCGGGATACCTCTGCATTAATCTATTAATGCAGAACAAAATGCCGGGACCATCTCTGCTATCAAGATGAAGATTAAATCCTAATTTACTTTAAGCAAATAGAGCAATGGCAGGAGGACAGGCTGATGTAAGCACCAGACCTCAACTCGATCTTTGAACGGTATTTGAGGAGAAAGGAAATGGCACCTCTGCTTAATAGGGCATGAAAGTGAAAGTCAAGGAAGTTCTCGTTAGTATCATTAGTGCCCTTAACTCTGTTTAAACTTGCTGGATTTTATATTTATGTGAAGAAATGTTAAAGAGAAAAGTTGAAGGTCTACAGAATTGATTTATCCAACGCAAATAAGGAGTTTATGAACAGATTTGACTTTGTTACAAAGTACAAAGTTTAAATAAGATGGCTTTTATGCAATTAAAGCCTGCTGTTTCTAAGGAAACTGGTGCCACATTAGTTCAAATATATAAATTACAAGAAGAGTTGAAGGAATTTCTAAAGGCTCGAATTTTTGCTATAGACCAAAAGTTTAAGGAAATTGAAGAGAAAGTAATAAAAATTAGACACTCTTGCAGTTCAGGACGAAGATATAAAAGAAGATACGCTGGCAGCATTTAAAAGTTTTCTTGAATATACGAGAGAGTTGAAGAAGTTAATCAAATTAATTTGGACTTAAAAAATAAAATAGAGGAGCTTCAGACCAAGGTAGAGATTGCAGATGAAGAACGGGTTTTGTTGCAATATAGAGTAATGGAATCTGCATTGAGAGTGAGAGGTTTGAAAGAAAATAAGTGAGAGAATTTAAAAGATGTTTTTGCAGAGGCTTTTGCACAGATGATTGGACAGAAACCTGTAGATTTTAAAACGCAAATTGAAAAAAATCTATCGTGTTAATTCATGGGTTGCAAGAGAAAGACAGTTACCAAGAGATGCAGTGATTTATTTTACAACTAGGAAGATTAGGACTGAGATTTTACAAGCTTCTTATAAAAATAAAACTCAAATATTAGGACAAGAGGTACTAGTGCTAGAAGAAATTCCCTTTAAAATTTTAAGAAATAGAAAAGAGTTTGCTTTTTTGGTGGATGAATTTAGAAATCGTCAGATACAGTTTAGATGGGATGTTCCAGCTGGATTAACAATAAACTATGCAGGAGAGAAACATTGACTTAATACAGTGTTTAAAGCAAGAGATTTTTATACTAACGTATTAAAGGCTGGAACTCCACCACAGCTGAAGCTAAAATGGGAAGAGAAGTAGAAGTGGTTAAAAAGTGTGAGAAGGTAGCAAAGCAAATAACAATCTAAAGTAGAGGCTGTGACTAAGGAGGAAGAAAGGTTGAAAGCAGCAGAGGAAGAGCAAAGAATGATTATAATTACTAAACGTAAAGAACAAGGAGTAGAGAAGCAACAATTTCAAACGAAAAGAGTTTCTTTTTATGGGAAAGGGTAAATCACAAGCAAAATTTTTGGATATAAAAAGTAGAAAGGATACTTTATATTTGCCTTTAGTAAATAGTTAATTAGATAAGTATAAAATTCAAGGAAAATTTTTTTTATATATAAAATATTTTATGGATGGTATTTGGAAATTAAATTGGGGTGTACTTGTTTTAATCTTAAATGTGGGGTGTACTTGTTTTAATCTTAAAAGTTAAATGTGGGAGATATATTGATGTTATTTTATTATATATGGTAGATTTAGTTATGTTGGACAAAAATTGATGTTGGGTGATATAAAGTGTTGGGAAAAAATTAAAAAAGAAATGGAATTGGTTAAGGTTTGTATGATAAAGGTTATAAAATATTTTGTAATTTATTGTGATGAAAATATAGGGGGAGAAAAAAATGGGTTAAATGTTAATTTTATATAAGTTAAAAAGTTAAGAGAGAAGATTTTATAAAATTTTAAAGTTTGGTTGATTATATAAAAAATTAGAAGAAGATAATGTTTATTTAGTAAATGATGTTATTGGGTATAATTAAGGATTGGTAATAGGGATTAAACTGATTTTAAATTTAATAGATTAATGTTAGTGTAACATTGGAAGATGGAATATTTGCTTATTATCAAAGATTGGACGTTAAAAGTACTGAACTTGTTGGAAGTGGCGGAAATTTCAGTGTACTTGAATGAATACCCACAAGAAAATATACTGGAATGAAGAAGATGGACTGACTGCATTTAGAACAATTACTGGATGAAGAAACATCAAATATCTTATGAATGAACATTTCCTTTTCTTTAATACGGAGAAGGAGAGTTGAGGTTATAGGGGAGGGATGGGAATTTATGGATAATTAGTGTATTCTAGCTTATGTCTGTTAGATCTTATACCCTGTATTTTGCTCTGGGAAGTCCGGGGGTGGATGGGTGAAGGTGGGTGAGGGGAGGGGATTGGGATGTAATGAAAAAATTCTTTGTAAAAGTCTTTAATAAAAAAAATACTATTTATCTTTTAAAAATACTATATTAGTGGTTCGCGGGATTTAAAATTACGAATTTAGTAGTCCCTGAAGTATGAAAGGTTATTGACCCTTGCTTTAGATAGCTTTTTTCTGAGTGTAAATATGGGTTTGTGAACTATGCAATGTGTTTTGGCTCTGAAAAGGGTCTGTATGCAGCTCTTCTTGTGTGCAGAGGAGTGGTTGCTTGTGAAATTTAGAATTTGGTCTGTGTGCGTGGTTGTTAATTTGCCACTATTTTGTCTCGTGTCAATATCTAGGAAGGGGAGTCATTGTTCTTTTTCTTCCTCACATGTAAAACTGATTACATTTATTGAAGCCTAGTATTCTATCAAAGGCGTAATTAACAAATATATTGATCTAGATCCATCGTATGAATACATAAGAAACCAGATCATTCAAACGACCAATCAACAATAGAACCTATCAGCTGCTCAGAATTTAAATATAGTTCCAAATGAACAACCAATTAAATGACCAACTGACCACACTGGCACACAAGACATTTATAAGCTAAGGAGAATAGAACAAGAAAATCCTGCTGCTGATGTTACCTAGTCTGATAATGAAACATTCAGAAACTAAATTGAAACAAGCTTGAAGAGCAAAACTGCCAAAATCTAAAACCCAAACTACAAGTATTTTCTATTATTTGAAAATGACATAATATCTTTTAGTGCTGAAGGAAAACAGTTATAAACTGTAAGTAGAATAATCAGATTGCAGATAAATAAATGAGAAGTAATTCTTTGTCAGAATTGCATCTACCTTTAAAGTGGGGACCCCATTATTGAAAAAAAATATTTAGAACGTAGTCATGTCATTATATAACACAGCATGATAATTTACATTTTTCTCAAAATGCAGAAATTGTAATAGATGCGTTTAGCTGCAGCAGATATTAAGTACCAATTAGTTTGACTGATTCCTTACTTAATCTTCATAGTTGTAGCCAGACATAAATGGTTTCCTATGTGGTGTTTTTTTTTTTAACCTAAATTGTTTAATCTCTCTTCATTTACTTTAAGGTACACCTCTATATGCAGCTCATTTCCGCCCAGGGCAGTACGTGGACGTCACTGCTAAAACGTCAGTTCCAACTCTATTTTTTAATGTCCTAAAGTTTTAAGTACAATTTAATTAGCTTTTCTTGGAAGTCTCCTCTATTTTTAATTAAGCTATTGATAGGTTGCTCTTCAAACATTCCTAATTGATTTGATTAAAATGTATATAAAATACACTAATGAGTTTTTATAAATATTATAATAAATCTGCTGCTGGAAATCACTTTTTTTTTTCTACTCTAAGACAAAATGGTGCTGAATTAGTTCTGGGATGGTTTGTCAGTAGAGTAAGGCAGCTTCAATTACAGCACTGAAAAATAAAGCAAGGTGGTTTATCTCCTTTCTCTCATTATATAGCTTATTAATACTATTTCAAATAATGGTTCTTGTTTTTGAAACAGACTTTGTAGTATAAGTAGAATTAAAAATTAACAAGTCTGATCTATAAAGCATTTTTTTCTACTATGCTGATACTTTATTCATAAAATTCTTTTCCATTCCCCTGCCTGCCATCTTGGTACTTCGGATTTTAGAAATACATTTTCTAAATACATTTTGGGTTGTTTTACTTTGAACACATTACTGATTCTAAATTGGTACCAAAAAAAATCCATGTATCAAGAAGAGAAGGATTATGCCTTTCTGTTTTGGTGGCGGTGGTCATTCAAATCAACCTTGACTGCCAATAACTACAAGGGCAAGTCTCTGCAATTTTCTTGGCAATATTTTTTGGGGGGGAACTAGTTTGTCATTGCTCTTTTTCTAAGATTGAGAGAGTAATTGACCCAAAGTCATTTAGTTTCTATGCTTTCAACTGTTATAACAAATTGGCTGTCATTCTGGTTCTTTCTCCAGATGTATATATAGGGATTTTAGTTTCTGTTGTGTTTAAAAAACAACAACAGAATTTACTTAAATGCCCTACCACTATAGTATGATTTATAAGTCAGTACCTTTGTTTTGAAATGACACAACTAAGAATTAGATATTTATTGTATCACTAAGTTTAAGCCTGTTGTATTTGTTCAATTTTGTCTTTATTATCTGATTTCTTTTTTTCATCTTTGTAACTTACCAGTGGTAGAAAGTAAGAGGACCACTGTATTTATTAGCATTAGGGTAAGTTTTTTGTCTGTTACCTAACTAGTAGAATGATGACCTCCTTAGTTAGATAAATTATTCAGATTCCTTAGCTTTACTAGGAAAAGCACGGTATTTTATTATGGAAAAAGCTCAAGCAGATTGTCATTCAAAGCATTATATATTTAACTTTTTTTTTAACATCAGAGTTAGTTTCATGTTCAGTATGGAAAAATAGAATTCCACATGTAAAGAAATATGTGGACATTATGTCTAGTGAAATAGAGCATGTAAATGCAGGACTTATTCCAAATATAAGGAGAATAAAGATGAAAAAGTGTCTAAAAGGTCTGAATGTATTACTTTTCATTGCCTAATTTTTCATCATGTGAAAAATATGTCCATGCAATAAATGTATTACATTGAAAAGATCCATAAGAGAGGCAGTGTATGTACCACAATAATAACCAACAATCTGCAAGCTATTAAGAGCTGAAGCTTTTCATTTCCGTATTCTTAGAAGTTGTTAAAACCTGAAGCAGACACAGAAAGAAAAATGGTTCTAGGAGTGCTGCCACTTGTATGTGTGCAATTTGTGTGTTGAAATTGCTTTTCGATTTTATCCCATCAAAGGCACTATTTGTGAACTATGTGGATAATTCCCATCTTTGCTGTTTTATAAAAAAGGGCATCTAGATAAAAATACTGAAATGGACACTTAGTTCTTTGTCAGGGATTATATTGCTTGATTGAACTTGACAGAGATATGGTCAACAATCCAAGAATAAATGTTGTTGCTTCATGTTTTGGCTTCCTCTAAACATTTCTCTTTTATATATATACATATTTCTTTAAAATAGCTTGTTGTTCACAAAACATATTTAATTGATTCATACAGAATTGGTATATTGTGAAAAATTCAGGTTTTCAATCTTCATTGCTAATTCTACAAGAGATTGATATGAACTTCAAAAGCTCCAGGGATTAGGATGTGTGTCCTAATAGGATGTGTGTGTGCGCGCGTGCATTCCACCTTGATGTGGAATGCACGCGCGCACACACACATCCTATTTTCAGACTCAAACACCCAGATTGTGCTGCCACGGATTTGTCTTTTATTTTTCCTTTTATGAACTCAGACCATAGATGGGAGTTTCTAAAAAAGGAGATACTAAAAGCAAAATTGGAAACATTTCCAATAAGACAAAAAGGGTAGCAGAAGATATTTGGCAATATAAATCTAGAGAATATCAGGAAAACTAAAATTTAGCATGACCTGAAGCAGAGATAGATGCTAGGATTCACTCAATCAATCAATCAATCAATCAATCAGTTTATTACAGTCTTAGACCAGAGACCAGAACAAAAAAAAATGCTTAGTAAATATACAATTAAAAATTCTAGTGTAAAATAATAAATAACAACTGAAATCTATAATAAAATCCAGTCTATCAATTATACATGGTCTATACTAAAATTACAATCCATAAACTGTGTGGCCTATTGTAGGTTCAATGCTAAAAGGGAAAAGACTAAGCAATGCAAAGGATTTGCCACATTTGTTCTATAACATAACTATGGTGAAGAAGACACGTATTTGCAATGAAACCCCAGTGCTGCTGCACAGAATCTGGCCACCTGTGCTGAAGTTAGGGACCGTTCATCCTTAAGTAGCCACTGAAGTTAGGTAGTATCGGAATGGCCAGAATACCTAGCAGTTATTGGTAGAATATATTTTTTCCTAATCTCTGTGTGTAAAAGAAACATCTAAGGAGCATGTGACCCACACCTCTCCTGAGCCTCAGGAACAGAGTCTCCGTCAATGGTATCCTTTTATACTTGCCGTACAGGATGGCAACAGAAGCGCATGGCACCTTGTGAGCAAAAATGCTTTCCAGTGGTTTGCTGACACCAACTGACTAAGATAGCTGGCAGGAGTGACAACACATCTAATGTCATCTGGAGCCAGAAACAGCAGAGCTTTCCCTAAGTCCCACCTGCCTCTCGATGTCCTCCACCCTTTGTCGCAAGGTTTGCCTTACTAGGTCGTAGTCCATCTTGAGTATTGAAGCTAGGGAGAAGCCTGGTTTGGCAAAGTTGGACTCAACAGCCTTGACCTTGCAGAAGGAAGTTAAGGTTTAGCCAGAGATTTAAGGGCTCTATACAGATTCTTGCTTCGACTTTGTCAATCCTGTCTCCAGGCGCAGAAGTGAATTTGAGGCACAATGCGGCATCTGGAGAGTTGATCTAATGAATTTGGGTTGAACTTTTTCTAATGGTGTAAAACATGAAGGTGATGGTCTGAGCAAGGTCCCATAAAGATGCTGTGTTAGTGATTTGGCCAGAAAAAACTGAATTGAGGCAGGGACATAGTATCCTCCCTTTATGCATAAAAATTTAACGATGGCGTTTGCTGATCTTTGGCCCAAGGAAGCTGCATATTTTGCATGTGCTTTTCTTGAACCATTGGCCTGAATGACCAACCCCCAGATATTTGAAGGTGATTACCTGCTCTATTTTGTGGCCATTTAGATACCATGAAAAAAGTTTTGGCCTTTTGGCAAAGACCATGATCTTTGTTTCTCATAATTTATGTCCAGTTTATTGTAATTACAATACAGGACAAGAGCTTTTAAGGCCTACTGTTATCCTGGAGAGGGTCACAGCATCATCTGCATAGAGCAGGAGGGCAATACTTTGATCACCTATTTTGGGGGGATGTTAATTTGGTTTGTTTAGCCATTTTACCATGTCATTCATATAGTAGTTGAAAAGCAAGGGGGCCAAAATACACCCCTTTTGAATTTTAACTGACTTCGAGTGGGATGAATATTACACCTCACCTTGAGGGATGTTTTAATATGTAGGGCACATAATAGATGAAGAAGCCTGTGGTTGATTGAGGTATCTTCCAGTTTCTCCCATAGCTTAGTCCTGGTAACGGTTTTGTTCTGTTTCCCTCCCCCAATACTCCCAACAAAGAGTCAGTCAAAGGCCTCTTCTAATTTATTTACATTTGGCTAAATTCCTTCTGGCACAGAGATGTCTCCCCACACGCCTGCCAAAATCCCTGGAGATAATCAGAAAATTATAGATAAAGCATGATTCACTCACAAACAGATTCTTCTCAGTTTGCCCGCGCAATTTCACTGCTTTGTCCAAGACAAAAAGCCAGGAAGTTCTGCCTCCTGCTTTTATAGCCTCTGTGCGTGTCACTCCATGACTCATCATTCCTTGACTTTGTCCCAACGCCTCCTCTGCTGCATGCGCCGGTCACGTCTGCGCAGTCTTGCATCAAGCCAAAATTGTTCTTGGGGCATTGCCAAATCAGAAGAAGGCCAGGGGAATCAGGCCTTGCCGGCCCCTCCTCCTCCCCTTGGGTGGGTGCCAGGGAGGGAGAGGGCCCAGGAGAAGCAGGCCTTGCCAGGTCTTCTTCCTCACTTTCTGAATCATCCGAGTCCAGGAGTCCAAGTCCAGGAACCTGGGTCACAATAGGTATCAAAGGCTGCCTTGAGATCTATAAAACTGGCGTATAATGATACAGATCTATTTGATATGTATTTTTCAATCAGATGACGATGAACTAAGCACTGGTCTGTGGTGCCCCTCTCTAAACCTTGCTTGCTTTTCAGCAATCAAGTTTTCAAGATCCAGCCACTCCTTTAATTTATCTTGGAAGTGTTTGGTGTAAAGTTTGCTGATTATATTTAGCAAACTTATTGGTCTCTTTCCCTTTTTAAAAATTGGGACAACTGCCAATCCCCAATCTTCTGGGACATAGCCAGTGGAGTTGATATAAATAAATAGCGCCACCAAGATCACTCCAAATTGTCCTTTAATAATTCAGCAGAAATGAAGTCAGCTCATGGGGCCTTCCCAGTCCTGAGTTGGCCAATGAGCGATTTGATTTCGGATTCTGAAACTAAGGGCCATTCAGGTAAATTCTTCATTGTATACCTTATAGCCATGATGGTGAACCTATGGCATGCGTGCCTGAGTGACATGTGGAGCCATGTCACTTGGCATGTGCAGCATCACCTGTTCCTCTTCCGGGTTTCTGGTGCGCAAGCGTTTGCAATGTTCAGCTGGCCTTTTTGCATGTGGCAGTGCCAGAAACTGGAAGAGCTGGTCTTCCATTTTCCTGCGTGAGCATCTGTGCTGGCCAGCTGATCATTACGCACACATGCGTACCAGAAACCCAGAAGAGTAGCTGGCTGAAACTGGAGGTTCAGTAGCTGAAACTGGAAGTTCATTTTCAGGCATGTGCATGCGCCCTTGGTAGCTCCTCTTCCAGATTACAGCCAAGACACGTGTGCTCCCTTTTTAGCACTCTGTGCTGAAAAGGTTTGCCATCATTGCCTTATAGCAGTGGTTCCCAACCAGTGTGCCGCGGCACTAAGGGGTGCCGTGAGATCTTTTGAGGGTGCCGGGAACTTTTGAGCTACGGAGATTTTAAATATCTATTTCCTTATAAGGGTGCCGGGAACTTTTGAAAGGCTTTCCAAGGGTGCCTCAAACAAGAAAAGGTTGTGCCTCAAACAAGAAAAGGTTGGGAACCACTGCCTTATAGTCTTGCTGGAGGGGTCTTCATACATTCTCCGAAAGTAAAGTTCCCAGGTTGTAGGAGGTATATGGGCATCTAGTGGGGCATGAATTCTGTCAGAGTGACTAGCTATTAGATGGCAGAATAGAGAAGAATTATTTTACTTTGCTGCCAATAAGCTGTTCTCAAGAGGACCTTGTGTCGTGTCTTTTCTTAAGAGCAATCAGTTGCTTAAATTGTTTTTTGAGAGTAATTAGACGTTTAAGACTTGTTTTAAACTTTATTCCCAATCTTTATTTCCAGTCTCTCTCTTGTATATTTTGTAAGCCAAGATGAGAGCTTTCTTGACTTCTACACAATCCTTGTCAAATCATGGTTTGGAGGCAATACAGGGCCTCTTAGCTGAGAAGTTCCAGTCATATACTAGTAATGGTTGTATAGTTCATAGGTCATGTACTATATAATGGTTTATATAGTTCTAGTAAATCTTTATTGGCTGGGTTGACTGTAATACAGGCTGAACGGAGTTTTTGAAGATTGTCCTCTGATAGGGCTCTCCTCACCTTCTGGTCAAGTTGTTGAGACCATTTTACCCAACATCTTGTTGGGCCTACTGGAGAAATTGCAGGAATAAATTGGTCCCCAAAGGGCATCTGCCTGATGAAGGGCTTCATGTATATACACAAAGGTAGATGATCGCTTTCCAGGTAAGGTAGGACTTCAAAATTTTCTATGTAATGTAGTAAGTCCATAGAAGTTAGGATATAATCAGTTGTGCTGGTTTTGGACCCTGCCATAAATATAATCTCACCAGGATAGTCACCATTTCAAGAACCATTATAAAAAGGTTATTAAAAGGTTGAGTTTATTCACTGTCTTTGCAAGACAGAGGCCAGCAAAATTTGCTGTATTGTCTTTAGAAAGTCGTGTGAGGGAGGAGCTGGAATGGGAACTTCCAATGGTAGGTAATGATGATATTTCATATATATTGTGTAATCATCTGGTCCCAATCTAGCATTGAAGTCTCTCCCTAGTAAGACACTGGCTTTTGGATGGTCAATGTAGAGCAGGGGTAGTCAACCTTTTTATACCTACCACCCACTTTTGTATCTCTATTAGTAGTAAAATTTTCTAACCGCCCACCAGTTCCACAGTAATGCTCCATGTATCGTCGTCCGCGTATGCCTCATGCACATCGTGGATTGGGTTTGGGGGGGGGGCGCCGGCTACCAGCCGTGCTTGTCTGTTACTGCTGGGTGGTGTGGGGGGAAGTGCGCAAGCTATTCTGGGACGAGGCTCTTTTGTTTGCAGTCGCACTATAGTGCCATTTAGTTTCACTTACATAATGTGAACTAAACTTATGCGCGGGGCGATACAAATAGTATATTTTCAGAAATTTAAATTGTCACAGGGAATTTTATGAAAACCTAATGAAAATGTTTTTAAATAATGCTATGAATTTTTTAAAAAAAGTCAATAAAATTTTTTTAAAAGGAAAGTGCTTCAGTATCGTACAAAACCCCTACCGCCCACCATGAAAGCTGGAACGGCCTTTAGTAGGCGGTAGGGATCAGGTTGACTACTGCTGATATAGAGTTTACTAATATAGTGTTCCAATTCCATCCATATTGCATTGGTTTCAGCTTTTCTTAACGATGGCTGAATATAAATATTAATTATTAAAAATAGGACTGAGTCCATCTTGAGGAGAAGGGCCATAGCCATATGTTTTAATGGGGCAATAAGCGTGGGCTCTATTCTCAAGTTAATAGAAATGAAAGTACCTAACCCTCCCTTCAGTCTTCCTGTGCCTGTACCTGGCCTTGATTCTAGCTTATGCGAGTGATAACCATTTAGCAGGAGGTCATCCATGGTCTCTTGCACCAAAGTGATATCCTGATCTATCAGAGGATCAAAGTAATTTAGGCCTCTAAAACAGTACCATCCAGCTACATTCCATGATATAATATTTTAAGATATTTTTCTTGCTCTGCTTTTCACATTGTCAGTACGAGTTCTCAGTAGAGGGGCTTGTTGGAAGATAACTATGCTGGGTACTGCTTGTTAATTGATGCATTTAACTCAGAATTTGGCATATTTTGCAAGTTGAAGAGGACATCATCAACGTTAAGGATAGCCTCTGCATTTGTGTGGGGCACTGAGGCATGCCTCTGCCTCTTGTCTTTGATAGCCAGCTGATGGCTGGAACAGAGCATCTTCACCTTTAGCAATTATCTCAGCAAAATCCATGTCCAAAACTCATGTAGATTTATGTCAATTTTTGGAGGGACATAGCTGGGGATTGATCTTGTCAGAAGATGTTGAGGGAATTTCTGACTCAAATGAGGGTGAAGCTGGATTTTATCCTTAGCGTTTATCCACTTAGGGGGCACAGTATAATGCAGCATTTTGTCTTTCAGCTGTTTCTCAGAGTCTGGGTCCAGTCTGTGTGACACTACCTTTTTTTGCTATTGAGGTAAAGGCAGATTGTTGGGTAAATATATTGTCACGAGGCTGAGCAATTGGTGGAGCAAAATTAAATAGAGACTTTGCTGTAGATTGGGGTGTTGTCAGAGCCTCTTTTAGATCATCCAATCTTTGAATAATAATAACTTGCTCAGGTTCCGGCAATGCACTGAATAGGTCAATCAGTGTTTCTTCTGGCACATCCTCAGCAGTTTCTGCAGTTGTGGGTAACACAGTTTGTATATCAGTCAATTCAGCTGCAGCAGCCTCAGGCTTATCAGTATGAGGGTTGTT
The DNA here is from genome assembly GCF_028640845.1 of Ahaetulla prasina. NCBI lineage: Eukaryota > Metazoa > Chordata > Lepidosauria > Squamata > Colubridae > Ahaetulla > Ahaetulla prasina. The sequence continues at coordinate 87,901,885 of NC_080542.1, forward strand.
GCAGCATGGATTTAAAGCAACAGTTCCCTCTTGGTGAGGCTGGTTCAGAAGTGGGCACATTTTGTCTGAGCAAAAGACCCATATTGAAAATAATGAAAAGGTGCTCAGGCAGCCATTCTGTGTATAGTAGATCTATCCTAGTGAATTCACAGCGGAACAGCTGGCTCAAGGACAAAGTCAGCCTCTGCCTTTAATGCTTTGCCTATGATGCTTGCTTTTGCTATCGGCTGCCATTGTAATGGGAGGGGGGAGGTTTAGCTGGTATATGGATGTGGGGGAAGTGAGCTGGTGGAGATGTCTCAAGAAAAGGGATGAAACTTCTCATAGGCTTCAAGCAGCAAGCAGCTGTGAAAAGAACTGATAGCTGTCAAGGTCAACCATTCAGGCATGCCAGAGAGATGGAGCCCATCGGAAGAAGAGCCCCACATGACACTTTGGGGAGATGTGGATTGGACACTGGATTGGGTTCCTTGGGGGGAGGATTTGGGATTGCTTTCAATATCTAATTTTCACGCCTATTGCCTCAGACCTTGCTTTTCTTTCGTTGCATTCAGTTCATACTCAGTAAAAGTACCTTTTTCTATAAACATGGAGTAGGGGGTTTTCTTTCTTGAGTTTTGAACGGAGGCTCGCCTGACAGACAGCCTAATAACTTTTCTATCATTCCAACACCCACTATTCATTCTGTTGTCATAAATTTGCAAGGTAACCTGGTTAGTCTGCAGACTGTAGTTATATTGGTCATCTCTTAGGCCTTTATGTGATTGAGTGTTTTTTTTTATGAATTTTCACACTTTTGGAAGGGAGACAAGGGCCTTCTCTAGTTTCAGTTCCTGAATTAGCCATCCCATATCTATTACTAGTTGCCCTCCTAAGTCCTTCTGCCGTATTTGGACAGCTCTTAATAAACTTTGCAAAAGATTCTTTCAAGCAGTCAATCTTATTTATGACAGTTGATAAAATTTCAGATTGAGTTTACAGTTTGAGCTGTAAGCAAACATTGTCTAGAGAGGAAATCTGTTACATTTCCCCCCTTTAAATTTATTACATTCCCTTCCTGTGCAAGGAAAGCTGCTGCTGAGTTCCAAAGAATGGAGCCATTTTTGCGAGAGAGGAAGATAGTTCTATATGCTGTTTGCTTTCAAGTTCGGTTTGTAAGTCCCATTCCAGTGAGTCACATAAATTAAATTTACCTGATAAGGAGACAGCAGATGAATTACTTACTAGAAGACTGTTTGTTTGCAATATAATCTTCCATTTTCTGCTACTTCAATGGCTTGGATGAACTGCAGAGTGCTGTCTCTTTCTCTTTTTTCCCATTCTTAAAAATCCTGGCTTGTAGTTTAGTTAAAATGTATCTAAAACAAATTAGTAGCCACACTATATGTGCTTTTGTAAAAAGTCCGGTATAAGTTAAAATAGTTTAAAAGTGAGTTTAAAATATTATAAAAATACTTATATAATATATATATATAAGTATTTTATATATAAAATATATATTTAAAAGAAAAAAAAGACTTGTTTACTTTTGGAAGAGCTCTTTACAGCCATTGCTGCCTGTTTTCCATCTTAGCTCCTTGATGTTAAGCTCCTTTAGCTTAACTAAATGTTTTTTAAAAGAATATATTAAAAATTTATGAGATCCATATTATAGATGGTAATGTTCTGTAACACGTACATAAAAGATAGAGGTCAGCTCTTCCTCAATTCAGTTTTTTCATGAATGGATGTAGAGTCACTTGGCCAACATTTTTATTAATATTTTATTTTTAGTTACAGTCTGGAATCTATTCATATCATATAAATTTTTCATTTAACAACTAATAAGGTAGAAAAAACGATGATTAATTGTGCAAATTACACAAAGTTGGGAGAGACAACTAAAACCCTGAAAAACTGAAACAATATTCAGATTGTAGTTACTGACATTTTAGAACTTAATATCCAGTATAACACTTTTAAAAACATTTTTAAAATAAGATTGTCTTAATCATTTCTGATCCTAATTTCACTGTTGAAATAATTGAGACTGGGAATGTGACTTTTTTGGTTGTTGATGGAGTGGTTTAAATCTGTTTAAGTCATTGGTTAAAACAAATCCATGTTATGATTACACTGGAAGCTAGAAGGGAATGTGAATATCTTCTTGTTAATGTTTGCCTACTTTTGTGTTTTTTACATACATCATTAAAAAATTAAAAATAATGTTAAAAACTAACAAACTAATACAGAATAAAGAGAACAAAGAGGCAAGTTACAAAAAGAAATACAAGAAGCTTATTATTTCCTTTGCAGCAAATACAAGTACAATTATAATGTTAACTCTTGCTGCATTATTACAAAAAAAATCTCATCTTTTTTCTATGATCCATTTTTTTGTAATAATCGAACTCAAAAATTATAAGTGCATTTTTTCTGTTTGATGCAAAAAATTGTAAGAGGTTATAGCACTAATCAAAGTTTGTTTTGCTCTGGTATACTTCTAATTCATTGAGAAGCTCAAGAATAAAGTGTACAATCTATTTGGGATTGAAATATCTCATGGACATCACTAGTAATATACTATTGTGATGTATGAATGGCCTACTCTGACTTTCACAACTCTAAAATGGATGTTCTATGAAACATGTAACGAACAATTTATTTCAGGGTAAGACCATTACCTGTAAGTTTGGACAAAAGCAATTCTGGCATCAGGACACGTCTAGTGAGGTCAAAATGAGACAGTGACCTCTAAGAGTTGTATGTTAATGGAGAGTCTTAGTCATCCAGGTCATGATTGTCCCAAAAGTGCTTTTCAAAAGGCAAGTGGACTTCCTTTGTTTTTTTCCTTGAAAGTGTTTTGCTTCTCATAAAGAAGTGAAACATATTCAAGAAAAGAACAAAGTCCACTTGCCTTTGTAAAGGACCTTTGAGAGTAACACTTGTATATACTTCTACTCAAAAAGTAGAGCTCAATGACTATAATTCTTTCTGTTGAGATGTTGCTTGCAGTCTTCCAAGAGTTTATTGGTACTATCATTCCATAAGGTAATCCTCAATTTAGAGTCATTTGTTTAGTGACTGTTCGAAGTTATAATGGCACTGAAAAAAGTGACTGACCATTTTTTGGACCTATGACTGTTCTGGCATCCTCATTGTCATATGATCAAAATTTGGATGCTTGGCAACTGGTACATATTTATGACGATTGCAGTATCCCAGAATCATGCAAACATCTTTTGCAACCTTCTGACAAGCAAAGTGAATGGGAAATCCAGATTCACTTAACAACTATGTTTCTAACTTAACAGCTAAGTGATTCACTTAACAGTCATGGCAAGAAAGTCATAAAATGGGACAAAATTCACTTAACAACCATTCTCACTTAAAAATGGAAATTTTGGGCTCAGTTGTGGTCATAAGTCAAGGACTGTCTGTTATATTATCTATCTGTAACTTTATTATAACAAAGAATGTTATCAGATGAATAGGGTTGTCACATTGGACAGTTGACCTTTTAAGAGCCCTGTTTCAGGAATCGTTTGGGATTGTTTGCCTTGCAAACAATGTTCTCAAAAAAATCTGTCACAGAGGTTTAGCCATAAATGTTAGGGAATTTTGCTTTGAGCACTCTGTCTGAATGAAACGCAAGTAACATAACAAACATTAACAAACAGTTTGTTAACATTAATGCTGCAAAAATAAATAAATAAACCTTATATAACCCATTTTGAAGCATAAAAAGGTTGTTAATATAACTTACATATTTTTATTGTACATCACTCAGAGTCCCTCAGACAAACAACGATATAGCAACAAGAGAGTGATCAAGTGTTGATCCTAATATAGCCAACAGTTTTATTGCTTTATAAAAGCAATAAAGCAATTGCTTTATAAAAAATGCTACTGGCCTTCTTAAGGGAATCCTAACCTTTTCATAAGAACAAATCTAAATAGGAAAAAAAATGGAGTTAAATTAGGCAAGGACATAAAATGGAAAGAGAGGAAGAAAATAATATCTAATAAATCAGTCTACATACTAATATTTTAATACAGTGCTTATTGTCAGTAGTGTTGTTCTGTCCCCCCTGCACGTTAGTCTGTGTGCAGCTCGACAGACAGTTAAACCACCTATCCTCCATAAAATGGACTGTGTGCATAGATGGGAATGCTTTATTGGGAGAACAGGGTATGGTGAAACTGAGGAAAATAGGGATACATACAATGAGACTCAAATATAAGATAGACAGTATTAAGTTATTGCTGAACATAACAATTATTAAATACAAGCAGTTTGAATCTCACCAGCGATGCTCTGTGTGTGGGATGTGGGTTTGTCTCTGGATGACCATGTGCCACAGATTAAAATAGCTGCTTTTGCCTTCTCCAAATGCTGAAGGAAATGAAATCTGGCTTCCCAGCATGCACTTGGTTTGAGTGCAGGCTGATGGGTAAATGGGAGGAATCAGCTTCAGACAATGTAGTTGGGGTATATTTGTCTCTCCGGCCACTAGGTGGGGCTAGAGAGCAACAACAGTATAATAAAGTTATATGTTCTGGCATGACACTCCCTGTCTGGTATCAACAGATACCACTATTTGAATTATGAGGTGGTTGCCTTAGGCGAGCTTCCATTTCTTTTTTGCTAATATGATTGTCACTGAAGTGGTGCCACTGCAGTTTCGATAAGGCTTCTGGGAATTTGACAGTGATCTAAGTCCAGAATATAACATCCCATTGCAAGCTTCCCCTTAGGCCTGTTGAGGTCCTTTGATACATATCCAACACCATTCTATGGCAACGGGACCCAAGTCATGTCAGAAGGTGACTTGGCTTTGAGACTTGCACGTCACTGCTCTTGTTACTGTGAGGTTGCCTTCAGATTCTGTGTTGGATGAAGAATCTCCATTCATCCGGGATCTGTGAGATGGTGCACATTCTTCCTTAAGAAAATGTTCTTGCTTGCAAGCTATGTCCATTAGTAGATGCAGATCATGGGATTTGCCCTTCTGTGAATTGCTCTTTCTTTCTCTGCATTTGGTTTGGACGGATGAAACTGAATCTTTGGCATACTTGCTGGGAGAATAGGCCTTTGAAATGAGGAAACCAGTTTGTTCTGAGGATGCAACAGTCTCTGATGTATTTGTTACACACCTTGTGTCAGGATCCTCTTGTGACTGACTGAATGCAAGTTGCTTTTGAACAAATACCATGGAAGACACTGCAGAAGACTGGTCCAATTGTTCTTTGACCTTTGATGTTGCTTGTGATAGGGAGCATGCTACAGTTTGTTCTGTATTGGTGCCAGCTCTGTGATCTGAAGGGAAAAGGGGTGACTTGGTTGTCACTATTTTCTTTTGACTAATACTTGCCCTGTCTTTTCTAAAGGGAGTTTGTCCTCAGTAGATTCTGCCACCTGATTACCATCTTCCGTCTTTTGGGTGACTGTGCACCTCAAATGACCTTGTTCACTGTCACAGGCAAGGTTGTGACTAAAGGACCCTATGAAGGGACAAGACAAATGGGTAATATGCTATGGTTCCTTTAAGAGGAATTGGTTGTGACATGGCTGAAAGATAGAAGGATGTCTGTTCTTGTCAGCCTCCGCTTTAATTAAGTGTATTTCTCCTACTAGACTGTTTACTGTTTTATTACTTCGTTAAAGGTTTGCTTCTTACTAAATGTCTTACATGATTTATGGAGGGGGGGAAAGGTTTGTACTGTTGTTAGCGTTCGGCTGACATTGCATGTGTGGGGGAGGAAGATAGTCTTTCAAACAGACGTTTGAACTGATTTGGCGCGTGAATGTAACGGGAGTTGCCTGCTCCACATTCCATCCAGAAGATTGACAGAGGGAGAATATCGGAAGTGAAACTACACGTGGCCAAGGAGGAAGACTACATTGGATTATAACTGTTTCAACTCTAGTGGGAGGAGGGCTCAGGGGAGGATATGAAGTCTGTGGTTTTAGTATACTTTCAGTTCTGGCTTAGCTTCGTTCGTTATCGGACATGTTTAGTAAAAATTACTAATTTCTTCAAAATGATGGAGTTGGGTCTTTATTTTCTTAATAATTGATCTGAGGCAACCTGACAATTCTCTAATGTGCTTGTCAGTTGGGTTATGCACAGTTGCTTTGTGCATGCTTTCTAAACAGACATCTCCTATAGTCTTGCTCCTAGGTCCTCACAATGGTCCTCACAATGCCCCCTACCACCAGAAAATAGACCTAGGGTGGGTCATTACCCACCCTAGGTCTAATTTCTGACCGTAGAGAGCATTGTGGGGACCATTGATCTGAGCTCTTACCTTGTGGACTCATAAAATATCTCTCCCTAGGAGCAAGACTATCTGAGCCTGAGGATCAAACAGTGGTATCAGATGTGCTTTGTTGTTCAGATGTGGGTGATGAATAGCTGCATCTGGTGTAGGGATTTCAGATCTATGGTCCGGGATCTGATTGCATTCGATAACAGTTGGTAAAGTCAGGCATGTTTTCCCATCTACAGACTTGATTTGGTAACCAGATACTCTTCTTCCCGCCGTCTCCACAATTCCTGCACAAGTTTTTAAGGAATATGGAGTGCTGGGGCCTTTAATGCCAAAGGCATCAAAGGAGACTGACTGGCTGACCTCTTACTTTGGTCATCTAGAGTAGCATAAAGTTTAACGGCTTTGTCTTTTTGGCCTGCTGGATAGACTCTGACTAAACCAAGGGTAGTCAACCTTTTTATACCTACCGCCCACTTTTGTATCTCTGTTAGTAGTAAAATTTTCTAACCACCCACCGGTTCCACAATAATGGTGATTTATAAAGTGTATCGTCTGAGCATGCCTCTTGTGCATCGTGGATTGGGGTTTGGGGGGGGTGGCGCCGGCTATCAGCTCTGCTTCTCTGTTACAGCTGGGTGGTATGGGGGGAGATGTGCAAGCTATTCTGGGACAAGGCTCTTTTGTTTACAGTCGTACTATAAGGCCATTTAATTTCACTTATGTAACATGAATTAAACTTATGAGTGGGTGATACAAATAGTATCTTTTCAGAAATTTAAATTGTCACAGGGAATTTTATGAAAACCTAATGAAAATGTTTTTAGATAATGCTATGAAATTTTTTTAAAAGTCAATTAAATTAAAAAAAAGGAAAGTGCTTCAGTATTGGACAAAACCCCTACCGCCCACCATGAAAACTGGAACGCTCACTAGTGGGCAGTAGGGACCAGGTTGCCTACCACTCGACTAAACAGATTTTGGAGCAGGACTTGCTGTCTGCCATTTCTTTGCAGATTTCTGTGCATTTTGTATTGATTTCTGCTGTGGTTGTAGCAGTGTGTTCTTTCTCCCTGCCATGCTTACTGCCACTGTAAGTGTGTTGTAAATTCCATGGTGCTGGCCCTGAGTGTAAAGCTGTGTTGTGGCCTGTGTTGCCATATTCCATGCATTTTACACTGACCTTACAGTCATTGGCAAGATGGGAGACTGATGACCAACACTTGTAGCAGATATTGTTCACTTTCAGGAAAGCTTGCGATCTTCTATAGACTTCTTTCTGAAGGCTCTGTATTTTAGGAGAGGATGTGGCTTCTGGTGTAGAAGACACTGCTTACCAGGATCTCCATTTCTATGTGGGAGGAGCTGGCAGACCTGTGAAAGGAATCTGGAGGAGTTACATTAGTTTTGTGGACTGCTACTGGAGGCTTGCAAGGATTACATTCTGAACGAGCAGCACATGACAAAGCTAAGATCATTTCTTGTTTTAGCTTGTTGGCATATGAAGTCCACAAAAACAGAGAAGGGGGAAATGGAACATTGTGCTCTCTTTTGTATTTTGAGCCATGTGCAATCCGCTGCTCTTGTAAATTATTGGGCAGTGATAGTGAACCTTTTTGGCACAGTATGCCAAAAAGGGAACACATGCACGAACGGCACCAAATGCCAAAAAGGGAATACTTTGCTCACGTGTGTGTACTTCACACTCATGTGCTTGTCAGAGCCGCGATCAGGAAGAAGAGCAGGCCAGGGGGCATGCTTGTGCTGGATAAGGTACTTCTGCGCGCTGGCAAGCAAGTCTTCTGGTTATTGTTGTGCATGTGCATGCGACAATCAGCTGGTGAGCACACATGCTTACACCAGAAAACAGAAGACCAGCTCTTCCGGTTTCTGGCACTGCTGCATGCGCAAAGGCCAGCTGATTGTCACATGCACATGCATACCACAAACTGTTTAAATTTAGCATGCTTCACAATGGGCGAGATAGGGTCCCTTCCTCTTCTTGAAGCCCATTACGATGCGGAGCCACAATGCAACCCTACACCACTCGCCCCTGGTAGCAATGGCGGCTGCTTGCTCTTGCCTGCAGAGCCTGCAGGCTGCCTGTGTTGTGATGCCTCCCACCTATTTCAGCTTCTGCAAGGCAGAAAGAAAGCTGTAAAAGTCTTCGCCCACCTCTCCCAGGGCCTTAGTCTCGGTGCTGATTCAAGCATGTCTGCCAATTCAAGGCCAATTTGAGCACGTCCCCCCTGCCTTGAGTCTTCAAGTTTCAAGCTACAAGAGATGTATTACTTTTGGGAAGACTGCAGGGTTTCCATGCCAGCCAGCTGGTCTTCGGCGCGCATCTTGTCAGCCTCCTGAAGTCAGATTCCCACCACCCAGAACCAGTTCAAGGTGTCAGGCCTGGAAACCATACTAGGCCGTAGGTTTCCAGACGCTGCCACCTTTCTCCCCTAAGGGGGGTGATGGGTATAGTTACATTCTTCAAATGGTCAAGATTGGATTGTGTTCGCATCTGCAGAAGGAGTGGCAAGAAGAGGTTTCGAATAAAGTGGAAGAACGTTGGACCATGTGACTGGCAAAGGGGTTAGGGGGGTGGGACTCTTGGGGTTTGTATAACTGAGAAAAGAATCCGGAAGTTTCAGTTTTGGAATTTCACTCATCGTGTGCCAGTTTCCTTATGCTAGTAAAGAACTTTGAATGACAATGGCTTCACAGGGTTTTTTTTATGCAGAAGAGGTTTTTCTGGAACCTTGACATTATTCCAAAACTCCAACTTTCTTTGGCCCCGCTCTGGGGGCCCGTTAGAGGGCTGCTGGGCCCCAGCCTCCACAAACTCCACAGCGGTGCGAAGACCCAGTGAAGATGGAGAGCCAGCAAGCAGAAACCCTTGAAGGGGCAGTGGGGCTGGAATCTGAGGAATTGGTCAAGATCACCTACTTCCCATCGGAAGATATGACTCAAAAGCCTGAAGTTGTGGAACCTGCGCATCAGCTTGGTGCACGGCCTAAAGACTCCGATTCATGGGTAAGCTGTCACTCCGGCCAAACCCCTCCCCATCAATTGCAAGAAGTGAGATCCTTGGAAGAAAACATTTCCCCAGGGCGGAATGGAGAGCCCCCTCTTTCTTCTCAATCTAATGGAGGACAGTAAAAACTGGAGAATCGGGAGAGTCACTGGATTGGGGCCTGGGAAACCTCCTAAAATCGCAATCCCTATTGGACCTCCCAGAAACTTTTGAGCTTTTGGAAGTGAGGCCTCGAATAAGCTCAGCTCACCTCCCTCGAGAGCCATTGAATTTAGCTCAGCCTAAATTCCTCTTCCCTCCCAGCAGAGAGGGGGAAATTACTGAAGCTCGAAGCCATTCCGATGAAGGCAGGAGGCCCTCCCTTCCCTCCTTCACACAGCAGGGAGTTCAGGCAACACAAGTGACTTGGGGTGAACCGCAACCCCCCCAATTGACTTTTCCCACCAGCCGAGGCCTACGCTACCTTCTGCTGCTTCTATTCCTCCCGGTTGGGCATTTTATCCTGGACAGGGATGGGTCCAATACCAATCGCAACCAGTGGTTTCAGCACCTTTCTTTCCTGGGGGCCCCCAGCCGAGTTTTGCTGCGCCAACTGAAACATTTCAAGGACTTTCTTCTCAGCAGCCAGGGGGGATTCCACCCCCCTTTACAACTCAGCAACCAGCCACGGTGGCTTCACCCCTCCCCCCTCAACAGGCATCCCACAAATTCCTCTTCAAATGAGCAACAGCCATACCACAAATTCCTCTTCAACTGCAAGCAGGCCAGCTAAACCCACCTCCACCCGCTCACCCAGCCCCTCCTGCTTTCAAAGCAACCTTTGATGGGAATCCACACCACTTGGCTTATTTCCTCAGCAGAATTGAGGCTTGAGCAATATAGAGATCAATACCGATCAGAAAGAAGCCTAATCAATGCCATCTCGGATGGTATGAACGTTGGGCTGGCCTCAGAGTGGATAGCTCAACTACACAATGAACGTGCCCCTGAATTAAACGATGTTGATGGATTTTTTGCATTGCTTGCCAACCGGTTTCAAGATGATGACCTAATTGCAGAATGTGAAACCACCTTAAAAATGATGAGACAAGGTAACAGGCCTCTAAAGGAATTTGTATGGCACTTTTGGAGAGTTGCTGGTAACTTTAGACATTGGCCAGACCGCGTCCTCTTCCACTATTTCAAAGAGGCAATCGATCAAAACATCAGAAAAGCCTGCTCCACCAGAGGAATCCCAGAACAATTAAATAATTGGTACAACGTATCTGTAGCTCTGGACAAAGAATTCAACCCCCGCCAAAGCCAATTAACAACTACAACTCCACAGCGGCTACCTACAAGACCTTCCCTCTTAAAACCTACTACACCCTCCACCTTTCAATCTTCAACAATAATTAAATGCTACCATTGTGGAAAACTAGGACACCGGGCTTCAGCTTGCCTGGCCCCAACACCACTCCCACAGTATCGTCCACCAACTGCTACCCGACCACGCACACCCCCTCGAACGAACCCAAATACCAGTCGCTTTGCAAGACAAGCCGTGGACACCCCCTCCCTACTGAAGTCTCTACTGACCTTCCATCAACTGATTCACCTCCTGACGACTCAAATGATGGGGAAAACGACCCAATGGTGACTGCACCCATTCTTTCTTTTGCTATCAAAGTAAACTTAATAATTCCAGGGGGAGGGGGCAAAAAAGACTTAGAGGTTATTGTGGACACAGGATGCACCAGATGCCTAATTTCAACCTCTATGGTCACCCAACTGCGTATAAAAACATTTCCCTTGAAACACCTGATTAAATTCCACCAAGTAGATGGAACCTTGACATTATTCCAAAACTCCAACTTTCTTTGGCCCCGCTCTGGGGGCCCGTTAGAGGCTGCTGGGCCCCAGCCTCCACAAACTCCACAGCGGTGCAAGACCCAGTGAAGATGGAAAGCCAGCAAGCAGAAGCCCTTGAAGGGGCAGTAGGGCTGGAATCTGAGGACTTGGTCGAGATCACCTACTTCCCATCGGAAGATATGACTCAAAAGCCTGAAGTTGTGGAACCTGCATGTCAGCTTGGTGCATGGCCTAAAGACTCTGATTCATGGGTAAGCTGTCGCTCCGGCCAAACCCCTCCCCATCAATTGCAAGAAGTGAGATCCCTGGGAGAAAACATTTCCCCAGGGCAGAATGGAGAGCCCCGTCCCTCTTCTCAAACTCAATGGAGGACAGTAAAAACTGCAGAATTGGGAGAGTCACTCGATTGGGGCCTGAGAAACCCCCTAAAATCGCAATCCCTATCGGACCTCCCAGAAACTTTTGAGCATTTGGAAGTGAGGCCTTGCATAAGCTCAGCTCATCTCCCTTGAGAGCCATTGAATTTAGCTCAGCCTAAATTCCTCTTCCCTCCCAGCAGAGAGGGGGAAATTACTGAAGCTCGAAGCCATTCCGATGAACGCAGGAGGCCCTCCCTCCCCTCCTTCACACAGCAGGGAGTTCAGGCAGCACAAGTGACTTGGGAGGAACCGAACCACCCCCCCCCCAATTGACTTTCCCCGCCAGCCGAGGCCTACGCTACCTCCTACTGCTTCTATTCCTCCCGGTTGGGCATTTTATCCTGGACAAGGATGGATCCAATACCAATGGCAACCAGCAGGTTCAGCACCTTTCTTTCCGGGGGGCCCCCAGCCAGGTTTTGCTGCGCCAACTGAAACATTTCAGCAGCCAGGGGGGATTCCACCCCCCTTTACAACTCAGCAACCAGCCATGGTGGCTTCAACCCTCCCTCCTCAACAGCCATCCCACAAATTCCTCTTCAACCGCAAGCAGGCCAGCTAAACCCACCTCCACCCCCTCACCCAGCCCCTCCTTCTTTCAAAGCAACCTTTGATGGGAATCCACACCACTTGGCTTATTTCCTCAGCAGAATTGAGGCTTGAGCAATATAGAGATCAATACCGATCAGAAAGAAGCCTAATCAATGCCATCTCGGATGGTATGAACGTTGGGCTGGCCTCAGAGTGGATAGCTCAACTACACAATGAACGTGCCCCTGAATTAAACGATGTTGATGGATTTTTTGCATTGCTTGCCAACCGGTTTCAAGATGATGACCTAATTGCAGAATGTGAAACCACCTTAAAAACGATGAGACAAGGTGACAGGCCTCTAAAGGAATTTGTATGGGACTTTTGAAGAGTTGCTGGTAACCTTAGACATTGGCCAGACCGCGTCCTCCTCCACTATTTCAAAGAGGTAATCGATCAAAAAATCAGAAAAGCCTGCTCCACCAGAGGAATCCCAGAACAATTAAATGACTGGTACAACGTATCCAGTATCCGTAGCTCTGGACAGAGAATTCAACCCCCGCCAAAGCCAATTAACAGTTACAACTCCACAGCGGCTACCTACAAGACCTTCCCTCTTAAAACCGAACACACCCTCCACCTTTCAATCTTCAACAATAATTAAATGCTACCATTGTGGAAAACTAGGACACTGGGCTTCAACTTGCCTGGCCCCAACACCACTTCCACAGTATCGCCCACCAACTGCTACCCAAGCACGCAGACCCCTCGAAAGAACCCAAATACCAATCGCTTTGCAAGACAAGCCGGGGACACCCCCCTCCCTACTGAAGCCTCCACTGACCTTCCATCAACTGATTCACCTCCTGACAACTTAAACGATGGGGAAAACGACCCAATGGTTAGTGCACCCATTCCTCCTTTTGCTATCAAAGTAAACTTAATAATTCCAGGGGGAGGAGGCAAAAAGACTTAGAGGCTATTGTGGACACAGGATGCACCAGATGCCTAATTTCAACCTCTATCGTCACCCAACTGCGTATAAAAACATTTCCCTTGAAACACCCAATTAAATTCCACCAAGTAGATGGAACTTTAATTGGCAGCGTTCCAGCGACCCAAATCACACAACTGGTTCACTTAGAAATTGGAGACCATCATGAACTTATAAGATTCATAGTGATTCCAAAGATGTCAGAATCCATCATCCTGGGTTTAGCTTGGCTGGACAAATGGAAACCCACAATCAAATGGGACGATGGATTCAGGAAAATTACTTGGGCTTTTGGACCCATAGACCCATTTCCCCCTACCAATAAAAACCTTATCCAGAATGACCACCAGGGGGAACCAATAGCCACAATATCCAACCCACCTCGTAATGAACCACGATCCCTAAAGCATACATGGATTTAGCAGACGTTTTTAGTGAGGATGAGTGTAACCTGCTACACCCCCCACCGACAAACTGATTGCGCAATTGAATTGCACCCGGAGGGCAAAATTACCTAAACCCAAAATGTATTCAATGATGCTAGCCGAAATGTCAGAACTAAGGAAGTACACTAATCTAGCCAGGGGGTTCATTGAATCGGCAAAATCACCGGTAGCCGCGCCCGTGCTATTTAAACAAAAGAAAGATGGTTCGCTTAGATTGTGCATTGATTTCAAAAATATCAATGCGATTTGCATACAGAACACATACCCATTACCACTAATGCACGATTTGTTGAACCACTTATCAAAAGGCAAAATTTTCACCAGATTGGATTTAAGGGAAGCTTATTACCAGGTCTGCATCAAGGAAAGTGATGAATGGAAACGGCTTTCAACTGCCCCTTGGGCAGTTTCCAATACCGTATCATGCCTTTTGGACTCCAGGGGGCTCTAGCGGTTTTCATGCAACTAATTAATGAAACCCTGCACCCCCATCTCTACAATGGGGTTCTTGTCTACTTAGATGACATTCTTATCTACATGGACGATATCGAACAACACATCAAATTAATCAGACAAGTCCTTAAAAAACTCCTAGCGGCCAAACTATATGTGAAACTTTCCAAATGCGAATTCCATAAGGAATCCCTAGACTACCTAGGTTACCGGATATCAAACAAAGGTATCAAAATGGATCCAGGAAAAGTGAAAGCGGTGTTGGATTGGCAACCGCCATGCACACGTAAACAGCTTCAAATTTTCCTGGGATTCGCAAATTTTTATCGCAAATTCATTCCTCCTTTCGCAGAAGTAGCTCTACCATTGACAGAATTGCTAAAAACTGGACCATCACCCGCCAAACCCAAACCTAACCAACCCCTACCTTGGACAATGCACTGCCAACGGTCCTTTGAACACCTGAAACGCCTATTCTTGATGGAGCCAATTCTTCAGCACCCGGATCCAAATAAACCTTTTGTAGTCCAAGCTGACACAAGTGATGTAGCGGTAGCGGCTGTCTTATTGCAATGGAATACCAGCAACAATCTTAAGCCTTTGCAGTGCGGTGGGCACTCCTCTCCTGGAGACACTTCCTTGAAGGGGGGAAGGAACCGTTCGAAGTGTGGATGGACCACAAAAACCTCGAATACTTAAAACCCCCTCAAAAACTTTCTCCCAAACAAGTTCGATGGGCTCAGTTTTTCAAATGGTTCCATTTCACCCTCAAATACATCCCCGGCGACCAAAATCTACTGGCTGATGCCCTATCTAGGAAACCGCAATTTGACAGTCAACGTGAAGAGGTAGTACACGCGATGATTTCCGATAGCGAACTAGCCAGCCGAGCACTTACTCGACCACGATCATGCCATGGTGCTAACATCCCACCAAATAAACTACTAGCGGAATTAAAATCAGCACTCGCTGACGATGCTTGGTTTAAAGAAAACTTGACGGACCTCCTTAAGGGATAGACTACCCTGGAAAAGAACCAAGATTTATGTACCCATCGCTATGCGGCTGGCTGTACTACAGAGAAGCCACGACTCTTGCCTAGGAGGTCACTTTGGGTTTTAGAAAAGTCTCCACTTGGCTAGAAGGCAATTCTGGTGGCCAAAAATGAAATCAGATGTCGAAGACTATGTGTGGAGCTGTGCCACCTGCGCCACCATGAAATCCAGACCAGGGAAACCCCCCGGACTCCTACAAACCATGGCCGAACACACGAGACCTGGGAGGAGATTGCCATGGATTTCATTGTTGAACTCCCACCTAGTGGGGGAAATACGGTGATATGGACCGTGGTGGATTTGTTCTCTAAACAGGCCCACTTCACGATGTGCAGCGGATTGCCATCGGCGAGAAAATTAGCAAAACTCTTCGTGAAACACATCTACAGACTACATGGAGTTCCTAAAAGGATAATATCTGACAGGGGTGTTCAATTCATGGCCAAGTTCTGGAGGGAATTCCTACGGTCCATTGGGTCGTCTCAAGGACTTAGTTCTGGGTTCCATCCTGAAACCAATGGCACGGCTGAGAAATTGAACTCAATGGTAAAACAATACATATGGTGTTATGTAAATTGCCAACAAGAGAACTGGTCGGATTAGTTGGTATTTGCAGAGGTTGCATATAATAATGCTGTACACAGCAACACGGGGTTAACTCCTTTTCATGGATTTACATGGACTTCGTTCCAATGCCTGAGCTCCCCGTGCAACCCCCCACTTCCGTTTCCCTAACGGACTGGATGAATTCGTTGAAAAAAGGGTGGGAAAATATAAAAAAGGCCTTAGCTGTAGAAGCTGAAAAATATAAAGCCCAAGCTGACAAACACCGTTCCCTTCAACCCCCTTTTCGCATTGGGGATAAAGTCTTTTTATCTACTAAGTATCTGAGGTTGAGAATACCAAGCAAAAAATTTGGTCCAAAATTTTTGGGCCCCTTCCCCATTGTAAAGATTATTAATCCCGTAATCGTCCAACTTAAACTCCCTCGAATATTGGGAAAAATACACCCGGTATTCCATAGCAGCTTATTAAAACCTGCTAGACAATCTGGACTGAGACCTCTACCTCCTGTCCCCCCACCATCCTTGATAATCCAAGGTGAAACCCACTATGAGATCAAGAAAATCCTTGACTCTAGACTATACAGAGGTCTATTACAATATTTAGTCAACTGGAAAGGATACCCATTATCGGAATCTACTTGGGTCAAAAGTTGGAAAGTAAATGCTGACAATTTGATTAAACAATTTCATGACACTTTCCCTGACAAACCTAAAAAACCTTTCGGAGGAGGTAGAGGGGGATAGAAGGGAACGTGCGGAACACCAACACTCTTCTTTATTAATTCTTTGTTTTCTTTCCTAGGATATAGCTTCTTTTGCAAGGGGGGGACGCTTGTCAGGACTGGAAACCATACTAGGCCGTAGGTTTCCAGACGCTGCCACATTTCTCCCCTGAGGGGAAGAAGGGGGGTGATGGGTATGGTTACATTCTTCAAGTGGTCAAGGTTGGATTGTGTTCGCATCTGCAGAAGGAGTGGCAAGAAGAGGTTTCGAATAAAGTGGAAGAACATGTGACCGGCAAAGGGGTTAGGGGGGTGGGACTCTTGGGGCTTGTATAACTGAGAAAAGAATCCAGAAGTTTCATTTTTGGAATTTCACTCATCATGTGCCAGTTTCCTTATGCTAGTAAAGAACTTTGAAAGACAATGGCTTCAGAGTTTTTTTTATGCAGAAGATGTTTTTCTGGAACCTTGACACAAGGGTTCCTTTCCCCCACCCCCACAGGGGACAGAGTGGGGGAGAGAGAGAGAGAGAGAGACTTTTTGATTGGAAGCTCCTTGGGCTGAGAAGAATTGTTGCAAAACTGAGTTTCCTGAAGTGGACCACTAGACTCCTAAACAACTTTAAAAATGATCTAGTAAAAAGAAAAGTCGACCAGAAGAGCAACATGCAAACAAAAGCAAATAAAACACCCTCAGGAACAAAACAAATTAAAGTTTAATTTCTGTGTATTGTTTAATGGACTGCTAAATTGGCAAAATGGATTGCTAAATTGGCCATGCCCACACAATAACATGACCACCTAGCCGAATTAGCCCTCTGTTTAAAAAGTTTGAGGACTCCTAGAGACTGCATAGGGCCATATGCAAGTAGCTGTGTTGATAGAGTAGCAGGTTTCTGTATAGTTTCTTCACCCTGGATCCCACTTGCTGGGTAGCCACTGTTTCACTGTTCTGTCTCCATTGCACATTAGTCTGTGTACAGCTTGACAGACAGCTAAACCAACCTATCCTCCAATAAAACGGACCATGTGCGTAGATCTGAATTCTTTATTGGGAGAACAGGGTATGGGGAAACTGAGGAAAATAGGAATACAGTGAGACACAAATATAAGATAGACAGTATTAAGTTACTGCTGAACATAACAATCTTCTATATATATAAAAGCCAACTAACACTCACTCGTCATGAAATCTCCAGAACAGTAAAGCCTGCAAACTTGAAATTTGGCAGGTATGTTCCTCTTAGCTTCTTAGGTGCTCGCTAAGAAAGGATTTTTCAAAATGACCATCAGATCATTATTATTTCATATACAGTATTATATTCACATGCTCTGATACTAAGGAGCTAGGTATTCTACTCCCCCTCCCCAACTGAAAAGAACTCTGTTCCAACTGCCAGTTGCCTTATACAGCACTCTGATGCTATCCCTTCGTTAAACCAGGCATGGGAATGGCCAATGTGTGACTCATTCGGCCTGTGGGCTGGGACATTCTACTCCCCTACTCCCCCTCTGTTCCAACTGCCAGTTTCCTTATATTAATACACTCTGATGCTACGGAGTTACTTATTCTACATTAAATTTCAGGCTTTAAGTGTCAATTTATCACGCCTGATCACATAGTTTTGTAGCGAAGTATGGGATTCAAGCTATTTAGTAAATACAAGCAGTTTAAATCTCACCAGTGATGCTTTGTGTGTGGGATGTGGGTTTGTCTCTGGATGACCATGTGCCACAGATTAAAATGGCTGCTTTTGCCTTCTCCAAATGCTGAAGGAAATGAAATCTGGCTTTCCAGCGTGCATTTGGTTTGAGTTGGGGCTGATGGGTAAATGGGTGGAATCAGCTTCAGACAATGTAGTTGGAGCATATTTGTCTCTTTGGCCACTAGGTGGGGTTAGAGAGCAACAACAGTATAATAAAGTTATATGTTGTGGCATGACAAATATGATT
Source organism: Ahaetulla prasina (assembly GCF_028640845.1). Taxonomy (NCBI): domain Eukaryota; kingdom Metazoa; phylum Chordata; class Lepidosauria; order Squamata; family Colubridae; genus Ahaetulla; species Ahaetulla prasina. Next base: position 87,920,154 of record NC_080542.1, read on the forward strand.
GGTTCCCCCCCCCCCATCTAAATCGGAAGTAAAAACTGATAAATGGAGTATACTTCATTTCTAAAAAAATTAAATTTTAAGGCCTAATGTGAGTTTGCTGGTCAGGTTATAAAATTAATTTTAAATGTTTAATTTGTTTGATAAAAGTTATGGGCCAGTACAAAATAAATTGAAAAGTAAAACATATAATTCCCAGTAATGACTAGTGACAAGAACAGTACTATACAAATCTGTGAAACCTATGTATGTCTAATAAAAAAGCCATAATTAGCAACAAACAATTGCCTTGTTTTGTTGAAAAAAGACAACTAAAATCTGCCAACTGTTAATTTATAGTGAACAATGAAAAAACAGTAGTTTTATTTTTAATTAGCCACATACAGGTTTCACAGCAATATTCTATAAAAGTCTTATGCTGAATATGCAACTTACCCATATTTTTCGGAGTATAAGACGCTCCTGACTATAAGATGCACTTACCTTTTTTGGGGAAGAAAACAAGAAAAAAATCTGCCTCTGCCTCCCAGCAATTTGCCTCCTTGCAACAAACAGCCTGCTTTAGTTTCATTTTCATTTTCATCACAGACTGATTAGCACAAGAAAAAAAATCTGCCTCCCAGCAATTTGCCTACTTACAGCAAACAGCGGAGGCCTGCGCGGCAATAAGCAATGGCTGCAATCCCTGCAGCCTGAAACAGCTGAGGGTCGGGAGGCTGATCCAGCTGACAATCAGCTGCTTGTGCTAATCAGGCTGTGTTGAAGCTGAAACAGGCTGTTTGCTGCAAGGAGGTAAATTGCTGAGAGGCAGAGGCCAAAAGGGTGGGGGCCGGTCGGTGGACAGGGCTACACTCAGTGTATAACATCCACCCAAGTTTTCACTCTCTTTTGTGGGGGGGAATTTGTCTTAATACTCCCAAAAATATGGTATATAATAATTCTACTAGAAAACATAATTCTGCTATCAAATTGGTTTATGAATATTTTAAAAATATTTAATTTGGTTTGCTTGGTTTCAGAATTGGCAAAGGTTTCCAAGGAGTCATGAAAAGATGGGGATTTTCTGGCCAGCCTGCTTCCCATGGCCAAACTAAATCACACAGACGACCTGGATCAATTTCTAATTCTGCAAGTATTCTTATTATCTGTATTATTTTGATCAGTTCAGAGAAGATACAAATTTAAAGCATATACTAAATTAAGACTTGGTAATATCAAAATCTTCATAAGCTAAATTTTGGCCCCTTACAAATTGATAGTGATAGAGATTCTGAGTAAATTTAATCACATTTCTTGAAAGCTGTATAAATTGTCATGTGGAAATTCTCTATGTGCCTAATTATCTGTGAGTATAGTTAGTCCTTGACTTAATGACCACAATGGAGCCCCAAATTTTGTTCATAAATTACTGTAGACATTAAACAGAGGGCCTTGCTCAATAACTGCAATCCAAGCTCTCCCCATAATATGATATCACCCACTGATATACAGAAACCTGCTGTGGGTTGGGAGGTGTCAACTAGCTAGGCCCACCAGCTCACAAATCCTCTCTGCACCACATCAGATCCATTTATTTTTCCAGCAACTCACTCCATTTTGCACATGGACCATTCCCACGATAGTTTAGAAGGTTCAAAATCTTTAGTGATTTCTCCCCCGGAATCCACCTCTTTTGCTAACATTATTCTTTTTGGAGGAGAAAATGCTAGGGAAGCCAGCATTCTGAAAGGCTCTGCACTAGCTTCACTAGTGATTTCTCCTTCAACAGATTTGAGGTCTGTTCCTCAAGCACATGGGAGGATATCCCCTCCCTGCAGAAAGGGGAGGGAAAATCCCTTGGTACACAATGGAACAGATTTTAAATTCACATCTCTTGTGTTTGCAATCTTCACTGCCAATTTCCCCAGAAATCAGTAAAGAATATTACAAATAGCAATCATATGATCACAGAGCACTTGGCACTCAGTCATAAACACAAACAGGTTACCGAGCTCTCTTGGTCATAACTCTTGTTTTTGGAAGCTGTGGTTAATTTGAACTTTTGTGAGGCGAAGGCTCATAAGTCAAGGATATTAACAGGGAAGAATGCAATGGGCTCCATTTTTCCATGGTATTCCTATGCCAGATAATAAAACCAAGTTTTGTCTAACTTCACTTTAATTTTTGAGACAGGGTGTTGCAAAGGTCTTCAAGGGAAAGAAAATGCCAGGACAATTAGGAAACTTCTATCGGACAGCTAATGGTCTAAAGGTAAGGCTGCCAGCAATATCTCATCTGATTTGATAAATTAACTTCTTAGTGCACAATGATTTCTGTATAATAGTAAAGTTTACATATTCCTCTCAAGAAATTCAAAATAATTAATTGAAGAAGGCACTGTTATTTCCACCTGACTTGAAAAATAAAGCCTTGCCTTCTCATACAATGAAAACATTACACTACTTCAAAGCTAGAGAAGCTAGAGAAGAAGCTAGTTCTCTTTTTGCCAATGTGGCTGTTAATGGAGCCCAGAAATAAGGACAAAAGAGTTTCTCACATGACCATCTTGTCCAAGCATAGTTTATGCTATTAAAGATTATCCACCACTGGGCTGTTGAACAAATTGAGTGGAATATAGCTGCATGTATAAATTCATTCCTGATCATATTTCTAAGTGATCAGAAGCTGACACAAGCTTTCTGTGGCACAAAGTTAATCATGAAATCTATAAATTTGAATCCAGAAAGTCTCTTAGTTGCTGAAGCATGCATCGAGAAGCTGTTATTTAGTGTTGCAAAGTACTTATTAGAATTAGAATTCTTTATTGGCCAAGTGTGAAGAATGATGCATAGACTCTCAGTTTACATACAATAGTGATAGATTATTATCAGTCATTATAAAAATACATTCATTATAAAACATTAGGTACAACAGTGATAGTTATGGATACTAAATAAGCAATCAACATAAATCATACTAGGATACTAAGTAAACAATATAAATCGTAAGATACAAGCAACAAAGTTATAGTCCTAAGAAGATAAGGAGACAAGGAATAGGGAAGATGAAAATAAAAATGGTAATACTGCCTTTCTAAATAGTTTAACAGTGTTGTGAGAATTAGTTGTTTAGCAGTGATGGCATGGGGGGAAAAACTATCCTTGTGTCTAGTTGTTCTAACATGCAGTGCCCTGTAGCATCATTTTGAGTGTAGAACTTGAAACAGTTTATGCCCAGGATGCAAGGGGTCTGTAGATACTTTCACAGCTCTCTTCCTGGCTTATGCAGTATACAGGTCCTTAATGGAAGGCAAATCAACTGTTTTTTCTGCAGTTCTAATTATCCATTGAAGTCTGTTTGTCTTGATTGGTTGCAGTGCCAAACCAGACAGTTATAGATGTGCAGATGACAGACTTATTCAAGGGAATGCAAACTTCTGTCCCTGCCGTATTTACAGATGGATTCAAACCCATAAATAACAACTATATAACCATTTTTACTTTTATTGAAAAAGATTACATAACTGTCTCTTTCTTACATTTCTGTTCTTCTAAGAGAGTTCCTCATAAAAGATGTCTTTTTTTACTTAAAAAATAAAGTTAGTTATAAGTCAATAATAACAACATGTGTTAATTCTTACTGGGTAATTTTAATCTTACAGGTATGGCAGGTCAATGTGAAGCACAATATTTTATTTGTACATGGAAGTGTTCCTGGTCATAAAAATTGCTTAGTAAAGGTAAGTTTGGTACTTAGAAATGAACAGAGAATGGCTTACAAAATATTAATACTGCTGTTGCACACTGCTGGGTCATATTCAAGCGATCATCCACTAGGACTCCAAAGTGCCTCTCACAGGTACTGTTTTTGAGCCAGGTCTTTCTTACTCTGTACTTATACCTTTAGTTTTTTCTGCCTAAATGTAAATCTTTGCTTTTTTCCACATTAAAATTCATTTTATTGGACAGAGTCCTTTGTTCAAGTTTGTCAAGAACTTTTTGGATCCTGGGCTTGTCTTCTGGGGTAGTGGCTATTCCTGGCAGCTTAGTGTCATCTGCAAATTTGATAAGTTCCCCTTCTATTCCCTCATCTAAGTCATTTCTGAGGATATTGAAGAGTACTGGACCTAAGACAGAACCTTGTGGTACTCCACTGCTTACTTCCCTCCATGTCTATGTAGTATCATTAAGGACTACTTGTTGAGTACAGTTTGCCAATCCATCTAATGGTCATGTTGCCTATTCTACATTTTTCTAGCTTACCAAGAAGTAGGTTGTGGTCTACTTTGACGAATGCCTTACTGGAAACTAAGTATACAATGTCCACAGCATTTTATGGTCTATTAATTTAATCACTTTATCAAAGAACGAAATAAAATTGGTTTGGCATGATCTGTTTATAACAAACCCATGTTGGTTACTAGTTATATTTGTTTCTAGAAGTTTGTAGATCGGTTTTTTTGATGATCTTTTCCAGGATCTTCCCAGGTATTGATGTTAGGCTGATTGGTCTGTAGTTTCCTGGGTCTGTTTTTTTCCTCTTTCTTGAAGATGGGAACCACATCAGCCCTTTTCCAATCCTCAGGTACTTCCCTGGAACTCCAAGATGTGGTACAATGGTTCTGAAATAACATCTGCCACCTCCTTCAGAACTCTAGAATGTAATCTGTCAAGTTCCAGTGATTTATATTCATCAAGAACATATAAGTGTTCCCTTACCATTTTCTTGCTTATTTTAATTTTTATTTCTAGTCTGTCTTTTACAGTAGGTTTTTGGTAGGTTGGGCTATAGTTTCTTTTTGTGCGAAGAATGATGCAGATAATGAGTTAAACAGTTCTGCTTTCTCCCTACTGCCTGTTATTTCCTTGCCATCTTCTCTCTTTAGTGGACCAACTGTTTCCGTGACTTTTCTCTTGTTGTTAATATGTTGAAAGAAATTTTTTTTGTTATCTTTGACTTTTAACATAACAAAACATAACATAACAACATAACAACAGAGTTGGAAGGGACCTTGGAGGCCTTCTAGTCCAACCCCCTGCCCAGGCAGAAAACCCTACACCATCTCAGTCAGATGGTTATCCAACATTTTCTTAAAAATTTCCATTTTTGGAGCATTCACAACTTCTGCAGGCAAGTCGTTCCACTTATTAATTGTTCTAACTGTCAGGAAATTTCTCCTTAGTTCTAAGTTGCTTCTTTCTTTGATCAGTTTCCACCCATTGCTTCTTATTCTACCCTCAGGTGCTTTGGAGAACAGCCCTCTTCTTTGTGGCAACCCCTGAGATATTGGAACACAGCTATCATGTCTCCCCTAGTCCTTTTTATTAAACTAGACATACCCAGTTCCTGCAACCATTCTTCATATGTTTTAGCCTCCAGTTTTATTGAAGTCTGTGTTCATTCTGAGCCTTTGCTTTCCGGACTTCATCTTTGCAAATTATATATGACCTATATCTGGGATTATTTATTTAATGGATTTCTAGGGCTGCCCAGTTTAAACAATGAATCTACTGTATGTGATATATAACAAAAACAATTCTACATTTAAAAGAAACCAACCTAGTACTCCTCATTTGCCGACTACCTAAATTATCAACCATTTGCAAATACAGTGGTACTAAAATGTATTTTCTGACCAATGTATTTTCATAACCCATTTATGACCCAATTTTATGTGCCTGATAATGCATGCTGTAGTGAAAATAATACTGTTATAGCTCTTGAAAGAACTTTTGTCTGAATGTGTAATGTAATGGGTGAATAAACTGGGAAAATAGAGGTGAGGGATTCTGTCTAGGGAATGAGAAATAGGTGCAGAAAAAAACTTACAAAGGATCCACCCTAATTCATCTGGCAGTAAAAAGAAATAGTAGGAGATCTGTACTTTCAGACTTGCAAGATTCTATTAATGTAGTCTTAAAAGTAGGATTATTTCCAATGGTGGGATTCAGGCAGTTCACACTGGTTCAGCCAAACCGGTTGTTAATTTCTTGCACAGTTTGGCGAACCAGCTGATCCCATCACTGCCTGGCCTCGCCCCTCACCTCCCAGTCACTCCTTGCCTGGCTTGAGAATAGATTTATATACATAGCGCTCTGGATTGTAGCAAATAATAAGTTAAGCAGGTTTTATGTTTAATATTCAGGAATAAATACAGGCTGTGGATGTTAAGGTTTTTATTTAGACATTATTCTACTGATATTTCTGTTACCTGTATGGTTTTGCTGCAGTTGACAAAAATCATATTTTTTCGGTAAATATTCCCTTAAAATTCAACCTATTTTAACACAGATTTCTTTTTTGATATATGCATAAAATTATTTTTATTCATTAATGTCCACATTCAGTAAAATATTTTCCTAAATCAGAATTCAAGGTTCAGTGTAGACTACAATTAGGCAGGAGCTGAACGAAGAATAAAAAATAAAGACATAGCTTGCTCCAGGTTTATGGACTAAAAGAAAAGATAGAAAAAAGGATGGAAAGGAGGAAGGTCACCTGTTTGAAAACAGACATGAATTCTTGATATTCTCATCCTGTTTATTGCTATGTTAGGGAATGGTTTATTGGCAAATAACAGTCTGGAGGACAGTCTCTGTGGCTTCTGTGATTACAGTAGACACTGTTCTAGAAATTACCTGCCTCATTTATTGGTTGATGATTGGACCAGGCTCATTTTCAGGGCATAGTTTTCCTCTGGCTAAATGAAATACGAGAATTATTTTCTCCTTTCCATTGTAGCAATTGTAACATTTTTATTGCAATATTATTATTTAATGTAGAGTTTTTGGCCAGGCTAGGTTATTAAGTTCTCAATCCAGAATGGAGAATTAGAGCTAAAAAAAAGTCATTAATTTTACTCCCTTCCTCCCCCGGTACATTTATATTCAGTTAGGTTGCATTTTGTTTCCATACCTATTTTATTTTGAAAGGTGTTTTATTAAGAACATTTTTTTCACAAGTAATGAGAAATTTGTGTTATAATTATGGTTCAGTCAGCACAAAAGTATATATTCGCTTGTTTTTTAATTCCTCCTGGATCATGAAAAGTCTGTTTCTTGTTTGGTGGGATTACTTACAGAAGTGTCTGAAATGAAGATATTTGGATCAAGCAGATCAGTATTTGTCTTCAGAAATAAGCCTCTTGATAAGAGATAAATATTTTCATACTCACTGGGTGGTAATAGTAGTTGTGCCAATGAAAGGCAGAGACTTAGGGAAGGGGTGATAGAAAGTTGATGATATATTAATTAAATGAATATTTTCATTTAACACCTCATGGCATGTTTTACAGTGAAATCCCAAAATCCCAATACTAGAGAAAGAGGAGCACAAATTTAGAATATGTATATAATAAAAACTCTACTACATAACTCACAAATCTTAGTTGTGAGGTTGATACATGACTAGTAACCTTAAAATTAATTAAACAATTGATGATCATTTAGCATTTGTTTGCTGTCTTCTTTGTACTTGATCAAAGCCATACATACTTCTTCAGTAAACCCTGTTAATTTATCTAGCAATGCTCTTTCTCCAAAAATTAATACCAATCAAAAGAGAGAAAAGGAATGAGTATTAGCTATAAATTCTCTCATATCTCACTAAATTCCAAGATACGCAATTTAGTAAACCAGAATTATACACATTAATATAAATAAAACTGATTATCCATGCAAATAAAAGAAAATCAGTCAAAAACAATATAATTTCTAAACACAATAACAACGAATACTACCAACATAGGTAGGCTTAAATACCAAAGACTCTGTTGTTACTTATCCAAACAATAGGCTGGTCCCCTAAATTCTGATACATTAACAACTGTATATAATGTGATGCTCGTACCATAGTATGGCCAATGCCTCTAATCCAGAAGTTAGCAGAACTATGTTTCTTTTAAACTGCCTTTCAAGGGGTTTGTATGGTAATAGGACATCACCATAAGGGGGAATTGGAAGTTCCAGATCTTCTCTGACTCAGGTGTGGCAAATAGATATCTTAGAATGTAGCAGAAGCTTTACGTGTTCATTTTTTTCTTATTCCCTCTTTTTTTCCCTTCTACTCAAAGAAACTGCACAAAATAGAATGCAATCTATTGGTGAGCTTCAGAGATTATCTCAGCAGTGCCCAGAATATTGGACTATTGTCTGTCCACTTTTGTTCAGTTCAGCATATTTTGAAGAGTGTATCAACTCAACAGTGATTTGGAAGAAATGCTTTGAATCTTGCCTAAGCACAGCATCTCTCTCTTATTGATTAAAAGGTGCTTTTTTTATTTCTATGAGAATCAGAAAAAAACAGCTCTTTAATGAAAGTTTTAGAAAAGCTGCATCCTGTATTAGGTTTGTGCTGAAGTATGAACAGCCATAAAAAATGTCATCAAAATTTTCTGATGCTTTAAAAATGAGATATTTAATCCACATACCAGGTTACAGTCTTGATTAGCGAAATTTGCTTATATTCAGTAATGTAAGTTAGCTGACTAGTAGCATCTGTTTTCTTAGGAAGGTATTGACTGGATGATTTTTTTAATGTAATTGTGGTGCTACAGAGCAGGAAGTCTAATCCTCATTGTATAGGTGAAACAGGTGAAACAAAAAAAATTAGAATATTGTGCAAAAGTTCATTTATTTCAGTAATGCAACTTAAAAGGTGAAACTAATATATGAGAGACTCATTACATGCAAAGCGAGATAGTTTAAGCCTTGATTTTTCATAATTTTGATGATTATGGCTTACAGCTCATGAAAACCCCAAATTCACAATCTCAGAAAATTAGAATATTACATGAAATCAATAAAACAAGGATTGTACATAGAACAATATCGGACCTCTGAAAAGTATAAGCATGCGTATGTACTCACTACTTGGTTTGAGCCCCTTTTGCATCACTTACTGCCTCAATGCGGCATGGCATGGATGCCATCAGTCTGTGGCACTGGTGAGGTGTTATGGAAGATCAGGATGCTTCAATAGCGGCCTTCAGCTCTTCTGCATTGTTCGGTCTCATGTCTCCCATCTTTACGGTTGGGCAGGTGCCAAGTCCTGCTGGAAAATGAAGTCTCCTAGTAGATGGCTGCATTGACCCTGGACTTAATGAAGCACAGTGGACCAACACCAGCAGATCACATGGCTCCCCAAATCAACACAGACTGTGGAAACTTCACACTGGACTTCAAGATCTTTCAGTGTGTGCCTCTCCAGTCTTCCTCCAGACTCTGGGTCCTTGGTTTCCAAATGAGATGCAAAAGTTGCTCTCATCAGAAAAGAGGACTTTGGACCACTGAGCAACAGACCAGTTCTTTTTTTCTTTAGCTCAAGGTAAGATGCTTCTGATGTTGTTTGTTGTTCAGGAGCGGCTTAACCAGAGGAATATGACATTTGAAGCCCATGTCCAGTGTGAAGTTTCCACAGTCTGTGATGATTTGGGGAGTCATGTCATCTGCTGGTGTTGGTCCACTATGCTTCATTAAGTCCAGGGTTAACACAGCCATCTACCAGGAGATTTTGGAGCACTTGATGCTTCCTTCTGCAGACTAGCTTTATGGGGATGCTGACTTCATTTTCCAGCAGGACTTGACACCTGTCCACACTGCCAAAAGTACCAAAACCTGGTTAAATGCCCATGGAATTACTGTGCTTGATTGGCCAGCAAACTCGCCTGACCTGAACCCCATAGAGAATCTATGGGGCATTGCCAAGAGAAAGATGAGAGACATGACACCAGACAATGCAGAAGAGCTGAAGGCTGCTGTTGAAGCATCCTGGTCTTCCATAACATCTCAGCAGTGCAACTGGCTGATAGCATCCATGCCACACCGCATTGAGGCAGTAAGTGATGCAAAAGGAGCCCAAACCAAGTACATATGCATGCTTATACTTTTTAGAGGTCCGATATTGTTCTATGTACAATCCTTGTTTTATTGACTTCATGTAATATTCTAATTTTCTGTAATTGTGAATTTGAGGTTTTCATGAGCTGTAAGCCATAATCATCAAAATTATGACAAATCAAGGCGTGAACTATCTCGCTTTGCATGTAATGAGTCTATCTCATATATTAGTTTCACCTTTTAAGTTGCATTACTGAAATAAATGAACTTTTGCACGATATTCTAATTTTTCGAGTTTCACCTGTATGAAAAGAGACTCTGTACCTATAAGAATATAATTTGCTTCTTTTGGCTTAGAATGAGTGTGAATTCATCTATTGTGGCCTAATAGGCTGTCCTGTTAAGGTTTATCCAACAGATTTTTTTAAAAACAATTGCACTTCGTATGTAAACAAAGACCATTACAAACCCGATGAAACAATTATTTAATTCCAGTTCCAAATCACTCTAAGCTAATGACTCATTTTTATGCATAAGTTGCCAGTCTGGAGGAATTGTTAAATTAATTTTGTTGTAAACCAAAGTAAAGCCAGGTTCATGTTTCAATCTCAGCCATAGACATTCTGACTGATTTTTATCCAATCACTTTTCTTGATCCAATATACCTCCCAGGATGATAGTTGGGGGGGTGGGAATGGAGAAAGGAGTACTGTGTGTCCTGCCTTGAGGCAGTACTGTATGTAATCCTGAATAACTAAATAACAAATGAATTCAGTGAGTCTGATTCTTAAACTAATATTTTTAATAAAATACTTTTTTGCTGGAGGCTTTGTTATCAGCAGGTATAAAAACAGTGTATTGATGTAATCTTTAGTTGCTTGGCAACCTTAAGCTAATGTGCATCTTGACAGAGGCACATTTTTAGAAGGCATTCTTCTAGGCAAGCTGAATGTAGCTTAAATGAATGGCATAAGTTCTTTCTGAAAATTTAATTTTTAAAAAAAAGTGAACATCACATCTTTAAACAGTGCATAGTTTTATGCTCACCATGCATTATATTGAATAATAGAAAAACTGTGCAGAGAGTTTTGTTTTTCTATTTTTAATATAAATAAACTGGAATTTATAATACATTAATCAGCTTCTTGGTCCATAACTGGTGAAATGCTCCTGGTTTGGACCGGATCACCCTATCTGGTAGCAATGGTGGCGGGTGGTTCGGAGAACCGATAGCAAAAATCCCTGCCCCACCCCCATGCCCAACTGAGCCGCGCGATCATTAGAAGTTTTTTTTTTTTACTTTTAAAAGCATTTTTTTTCGGCCGAAAAAATGCTTTTAAAAGTAAAAAAAAGGCTCTGATGATTGCGTGACTCAGCTGGGATCATCAGAGGCATTTAAAAGCATATTTGTAGAAAAAATGCTTTTAAAAGAAAAAAAAGTTGGTCACGCCCACCCAGTCACATTACCCACTACCACCAAGCCACACCCACAGAACCAGTAGTAACAAATTTTACATTTCACCACTGTCCATAATTTTTATAATTGTATACATTTTATAATCTCTTTAAATAAATAGGTGGTATATAAATGTATTAATGTACAAAATAAGCAGTTCCAAGTCCTGTGTAGTGAAGGCCGAGTTGTAAACTTTGAATTAGCAAACTATAAAACTTTGAATTTATTTTTTATGAAAATGAGAATGTTGAATCATTGCTTACTAGTGATATTTTGATTCCTTGCTGTATTCCCATAGCTGAATGAAGCAGAATAAATAAAGCAGAAAAGAATAAAAAATAGTGTTCTTGTGCCAGTTCTATCGCTTAATTTTCATTGAAAGATAAATTTGTCATTGGAATATCTCATGTAGGAAAACTGTTTCAGAATTGTTTCTTTTGTCCTTGCTTGTGACAACACTGGACAATATTCTCTCATTTGACAAGACACTATAGTGTGTGTGTGTGTGTGTGTGTGTGTGTGTGTGTGTGTGTGTGTGTGTGTGTGAAATAAAAGCTGGCTTTCCTTAGCTTGTAATAGAGAAGATGAGACTAAAAAAAATCTGAGGCATGATGTAGTTAAACAATGAGTGGAAGCTAACAATGTTACTAGGTAATTTACCAACATTACAAGTTAATGTAGGCAGTAAATAAAAATAAGTGTCTGATACACAGTTCACGTGGGAGAACTTATTGACCTGCTCAGCAAGTTGCTCAGCATTCAATAACTCTTATCAAAGAAGCAGTCAAGATGTCTTACAGAAAGAAATTCTGACACATAGCCTTTGGGTAGTATTTTTGCTGAGAGGAAGTGCTTTTCTTTGCTACATAGGTGTCTCCAACTTTTTAATATATTCCTAAAAATGGTTTGGTATAGCTGTTCAACAACCGTATAAGTGGTTACATTACTTGCTACCCAAACATGCTCACATTGCTCAAGTTATTTTTAGTTATTCTGCTTTGTGGAATTTTGGAGGGTCACACTTGAAAACTTTGCTTTCAACAGCATAATTTTGTTGGGGGGGAGGTTGTATGTTTCTTAATATAAAATAAAAATAGAAATAAAGACAATGGAAAAATTTGAAAGGAATAGGAATAGAGGTGATAAAATGAGGAAAGGGGGAAAAGAAATTTAAAAAAACAAAAAGCAGTAACTTCTGACTTTTTTCAGTATAAAAAAATAAGTAGTAAAGTTATAATGCCAACTTTTTAGTTTTGCCAAATAATAACCAATAGCCATTCATTTAACTCAGTTGTCAAAAATCAGACTCAAAGTTTCATTAAAACTCTTTTACACAGAAAATCCATAAGCAGTTTCTAAATAACTGCAAAATTATTTACATTCTTGTTCCTAATTAATGCAGTCAGCTTTATTCATCATCTTTTTAATCCATTCCTCCATTGTGGGAGTTAACATTTCTTTCCATTTCTGGGCATATATTCTTGTGGCTGACATCATATATAGCAGTAGAGTTCCAACTCCCCCCCCCCCAATTCTTTAATAATTCTAAAAAAGTTTCTGGTTTCCATTGTAAATTCATTTTTAAAACTTTCTGAATTAAACCATCTGTACCCAATATTTCTTTTTCTTGTCCCCAACTTATGATAAATGTTTGATTTTTAATTGTTGGTTTTGTTACTAATGACAGGCAAAAATCAAAAACAATAATAAACTTTTAAAGGCAGCTAGTACCTATTTTATTGGGAATGTTTTGAGTTGTGTGGAATTTTATTATGCTTTCTTTTCAATTCCTCTGGCTCTTATATTCTAGATCACTGACACAGTTTTACCTGCCTACCAAGATAACCTTAAGAATCCACCATTTCCAACATTTTTTGCTGATTCTGAAGAGCTGCCTGATGAGCTGTATGACGAAGAACTTTTCCAGTTCACTGAACCCTCCATTGCACTCTCTGAGTCCTGAAGAATTCATGGCTATTCTACCTTCAGTCTTCAGAACTAAACATGAAGCCCTCACTGAAGGGCCCTATGACTTCCTTAAGATGGTGTCCACATAATGCTGGATCTTTATTGATTTCCAGATCCACTACTAAATAAAAAAAATTCTTTGAAACCGAAAAGAAGTATTCAGTAACATGATTACAAATTAATATGATTCATATAATAAATATATATTTTTATGTTGGTAATTTAGAAATATCTGCTGGTTTGCACACACCACATTTACTATTGTGCAAAGCCATCTGTCTTTTCATGACACATATCCTCAAGTCCTTTTTGGTTCAACAGACAACATCCAATAGCTGAAAAGAAATAGAACTGGCAGGCATCCACAGTTGCCTAAAATATTATGAGATAGATAAACAAATTCAGTAAGAGTCTGTGTCAATGAACTTAATAGGGCTTGTTTCTAATTAATGCACACATTTTTTGTTATGAAAGAAAAAGGTAATGTGTAAAACATCTCTTAAGGTTTACATCTGTTTTCATATGAAGACATATTTTGCTTTTTGCAGAACATGCTTATTTCAACACAAAGCAATCCTCAAATACAAAGAAAAATTGCTTTGAAATTATCAATATCATTCTAAAATTGTTTTCTCCCTAAGCATTCATAGGGTCACCAACCATAGCATAGGGTGTGCTTTCTTGCTGAGATAGCTGTCACACCTTCTTTTGAATGCTTATGAAAAATATCCAGGGAGTCCATATGGAAAAAAGATAAAGATCAGTATGATTCCTTAATCAGTTCCACCATAGCTCTTTGCATTAAGAGCTAGGGTGCATCTGTAGCAGGCCTTTTTAAACTTTGAATCAGAAGGAAGTTGCTCTGGAAAATCAGGCATAAAGGAAGATTTTTAAGAATCTGCTTAAACCATTGCTTTTTGAGAAACCTGCTGAACTTCCTTCCAAGCAATCCAAACCTACAATAAAAGGCTCTTGTTGGAGCAGCTGCTTTTCCTTCGATTTATATCATCATCATTATTTCTTCTCCTTCCTCAATTTTTCCCCAAAATGAACCTAGCTCAGGGCTGTCAAACTCCCAGCCCATAGGACGGCTGCGTCACGCACTGGCCATGCCCACACCCGGTTTAGCAAAGGGGAAAAAAGGCCCAATACATCACCTGATGCTGCCATGACAACGTGAGTTTGACACCCCTGAGCTAGGTAATAACTTCCCAAGCCAAGGATGATACTTTCTCAAAGACTTGTACCATTTGATACCAAATACTGAATATGGTACTGGAGTTTTGTATTGCCTTTTTCAAGAAAAGAAATGCAAGAAAATAGATCCACTAGCCAATCAGATTTAATCCAACTCACCTCAAAAGCAAACTGGCTGGAGATGCAAAAAGATAGAAAGGAGGGTCAGTTATCCTTGGCAAAGGCCAGGGTAAGGAACCAGGCCTTTATTTATTTCCTTTGCAGCAAATACAAGTATCATCACAAAATTATTTCTTACTCTTATGATTACAACAAAGCATTTTTTTCTGTTACCCATTTTCAACTCATCAAACTCACAGCTTATAAATGCATGCTTTCTGTTTCATGCAAAAAGTCTAGTGAAGAGTCCGTTCTTTAAGGACCTTCAAAATACTAGTAAGGTGGGAGTCATTCAAATTTTGAGGGAGAAATTCCAGTTGGCAGATGTTGCTATAGAAAAGTGCATTTGCATTTCCCAGTAGGTGGCATTTAATCAATGGAATCCAGAGCATGCTAGCTCTGCAAGATCAAATTAGCTATGGCAGACAGGCATAGAAATAAGAGTCTTAAAAAGTCCAGCTGCTTTTGAAAAAGCACTTGGGACAACTATGACCTGGATGACTGAGAATCTCCATAGACAGTAAGAAATAAAACTAATCCTGCAGAGATTATCCAGGTATCTGCAATTCACTTCCATAATCTAAGACGTTCTAGAAACCCCTTTTAAATCATATATGCCATGAAAAATTGTTTAAATTTCTCCCAGATATTTTTGATGCATATATACATGTAATGGAACAATTAACCAGTGGAACATCTTGCTGAAGTTGTGGGTGCTTCATTAATGGAGCAGTAAGAAGCCACTTGTCTGAAATGGTATAGGGTTTCCTGCTTGAGAAGGGGATTGGATTAGAAGACCTCCAGAGTCTCTACCAGCTCTGTTCTACATATTTATGTATACAAAAATTACCCAAAAGAATGGAAGGAAATACCTTAAAATATATCTTAGTATGTGCACTAAGCACCCTCAAATAATATGCAATTATTTTTATTTATTTATTTTATTTATTTACTTAATTTACATTTATATCCCGCCCTTCTCCGAAGACTCAGGGCGGCTTACACTATGTAAGCTTTTCACCAGGTTCGCCTGGTTCGCCAGTTGCGCCCCTTTCTAGACCGGGATGCCCTATGCACGGTCACTCACGCCCTCGTGACGTCTCGTCTGGATTACTGCAATGCTCTCTACATGGGGCTCCCCTTGAAGGGCATCCGGAGGCTTCAGTTAGTTCAGAATGCGGCTGCGCGGGTCATAGAGGGAGCCCCTCGTGGCACCCATGTGACACCTTTCCTGTGCAGACTGCACTGGCTACCTGTGGCCTTCCGGGTGCGCTTCAAGGTTTTGGTAACTATCTTTAAAGCGCTCCATGGCATAGGGCCGGGCTACTTATGGGACTGCCTGCTGCTACCGAATACCTCCCACCGACCCGTGCGCTCTCACAGAGAGGGACTCCTCAGGGTGCCGTCAGCCAGGCAGTGCCGTTTGGCGACACCCAAGGGAAGGGCCTTCTCTGTGGGGGCTCCCACCCTCTGGAACGAACTCCCCCCAGGACTTCGTCAACTTCCGGACCTCCAAACCTTCCGCCGCGAGCTTAAAACACATCTATTCATCTGCGCAGGACTGGACTAGATTTTAAATTTAATTTTAATGGGTTTTATTATATATATTGTTCTTTTTAATTATTTGGCTATATCAAATAAGTTTTTTAATGGATATTTTATTCTGTATTTATATGCATTTTTTTTATTTGCCTGTGAACCGCCCTGAGTCCCCAGGGAGATAGGGCGGTATACAAATGTGAAAAAATAAATAAATAAAATAAATATGATTGCGATCTGGTACATGGAAACTTTTTCACACATATGACCAGTTCTCAAGCATCACAAAAAATGAGATTGCAATCTTCACTGCCAGCTTCTCCAGAAAGTAATTGGGGAAATTGGCTTGGAAAATTGCAAGCTGCTGCTGCCTACCAAAAGAACTCTCTTTCTCTTGGCCCTTGGGTCTGGAGCTGCATTCTGGCAAGAATTGAATTCCTTCACTGCACCTCACTGAAAGTATTCCTTTCCACACATGGAAAAGAGATGACATTCTTCTGTGGGGTGCAGAGATGGAGCTGGATCCTCATGACCTGAGCTTCATTTTTGCACCCCATCAAAGGTGTGTTTCTTTTCACACATGGAGAAGCAATACACTGAAATACTATAAATCATCCTTATCCTCATCATCAACAACTACTACTAACTACTAACATAGTTGCACTTTGAACATGAACATTTTTTAAAAAGAAAAATCATTATCAGGCCCATTCTATTGAAAAAAAAATGTCTCTAAAATTGAAACACTTACTACAGTTTAGAAGAAATATATTTCCTATTTAGCTATTTCAATATTATTGTGGGGGTTTTTTTGGACCACTGTGCCTTTTAATAATTGTTTCTATATATTCTGACAATACTATTGTAAACCGCCAATAAACAAACAAATACATAAAGAAAGAAATCCCCACACTTGCACAACCATTTGGTTTTTTTATGAGGAAATTAGCAGGGTCCCATGCCTGAACTTGTTTATGTAGCTGTGTCCTTTTCATTAAGACTGAGAAGTGATAGGAGTGTATAGATAGGAGTGTATAGAAAGAGTTTCCACAGCTACTCAGATGCCCTGGATGCAAAAGGCAGTATCGTATCTACCACATGAACGCCTTTTCTCCATCCCATTGTGGCTCCAGGCAGGGTTCTAGGAGAGCATAACTGCTCGTAAACTTGAAGAGGAAAGAATTTCTGGAATTCTTGTAAAAAAAGATACAACTAGTTATATCTTGTTATAGTTCGGGGTTCTTCTTAGGCTAGGTACATATATACCAAATAATTTTCAAAATAATTGTTCCAGGAAATCTGCAACTGTGTTTAAACTCTCCATTTAGTCCATTGAGTTATCACAAGGTATTTTCATAAGGGACACTGTATTTTGAACAGAAATATAACTGTGAATGTGAAATGTTTTCAGTAGTAAGAAAATATTTTTCTAACCCTTCCATGTGATGCTGCTAATGAGATGGAGACCAAGAATGCAGATAGAATTGATAAAGCAGTTAATCTGATTGTGTTGCTGCTGCCAGAGGAGGCATTGGGTCTTATGGCTTTTATGTTGTGGATTTTTTAATGTTGCAAGCTGTTTGGAATCACCAAGGTGTGAGTTGAGCAGTTATGCAATTTTGTTTAAGAATTCTATTCAGTTCTATTCTGTTCCATTCTGTTGCACTCCACTCCACAGTGTTGTCTGTGCTCCTGGAACTTCAGTAGTATATCCCAGGGAAGGGAATCACTTTGAAGGGTAAAATAGAGGGTTAAACCAACTTGAGGTTTATTTTTTTTGAAAGCTAGTATGATCAGTGGATGTATATATTTTTGTCTGTGAATAAAACAAGGAATCTAATAGTCTATTGAAAATAGAGAATAATAAGATTTATCAATTGCTGGATAAATGAAAAAAATATTATAGTTTCCATCGTTGTGTGAAGACTGAAATTAAAAAGAAATGGGCCACTGATCTAATCCTATGTAATTTTTCTTACGTTTATATACAATTATGGAATTATCATTGAATACTGGAATAAAATTGATGTTCTTTTGATTAGATACCAGTTAAAGATTCAACTTTCCTGCTTTCCAAAAAGTTGGCACAATTCTAGATGAATTTTACTTAGGCATTGTGAGATGCAGTTCATCTTTTCTGTCTTGTTTTCAGTAGATAATCAGTCAATAGAATTTACAAACCATCCACATTTCTGTCTTTGATAACATTCAGCAGAGTAAGACAGTAATCAGAGCAAGGGTATCTTCATAAACAAGCATGCATGAATTTATGAATAATGACAAGGAGCAAAAATCTAATAATATGTGTATATTATTTAAATTAAACCACAATAAATACCACAGACTCAGACAAAATGGAACGTTATAAACTAGCCTCCAGTGTACATTTTGGATCAAGGTAACAGAAAGTGATGATATCACAATTTCCATTACAACTAAAAGATACAGATTATATACTGTAAGGTTCACCATTAATATGTTTAAGCTCATAAATCCCAAACAAGAGACTTAAACAGAGGCTTGAGTAAAATAGCATTTAATCTTGATCAAGTTTAAATGGTTAGTTGTTCCAAACACATAAGAGGATACATGCAAGGAAGACTACGAAATCATGAAAGAAAGCAATGTCCTCTTATATCAAAAAAGGACTTTGAAGCAGGGGTGAAATGCTCCTGGATCGGACGGGATCGCGCGATCCAGTAGCGATGGCAGCTGCTGGTTCGGAGGACCAGTAGCAAAAATCCCTGGCCCCGCCCCCCCGCCTCTGCTGAGCAGGACCATCAGCAGAGGTTTTTTTTTTTTTTACTTTTAAAAGCCGGTTTTGCTTCAGCCGAAACAGGCCTTTAAAAGTAAAAAACAGCAGAACCTTACTTGTACTCTTACTTGTAGAAAACATGTTTGTAGAAAATATAGTTTGACAATTGCCAGATACTTCACCCGATACACCAATAACAGTTCAGGACGCCAGCATGTCTGTCTTATAGCTTTAAAGGCATAATATATATGTCAGTGTCACAGGAAACAGATATTTATAGCATGCAGGTATACAAAGACATCATATCTCATACATAACAATTAGCAAGTTTCTATCCCTTACATTCCTCCCCTTTTTTTAAAAATGATGGTGAATAACCATTCTATTCAGCATATAAATGGGAGCGTTCCTATGAGCATACATTCCAGCTTCTGCCCAGGTAGTCAGCCTTATATCTGAACTCTGGAGGCCAGCAATCTTTCTCTGGTCTATTTCCTCATAAACAGGTACACAGAGTGGGCAGTATATAAAAAAGAAAATGCTTCATACTAGCGGCTAGACAATTACACATAGGCAAAATTTCCAATATAAGCCATCTGGAGCATGCCAATTACCACATCCGTCCATAACCTATTCTAGTCTAGTTATTTTCAAATGGGTTACTAGGTTGTGTCGGTTCATAATTGCTGATAATGTATGATTTTTCACACTTATCATTGCATTATCTGCTCCTCCCATTTGTCCTAAGAAAATTTCAAATATTGAACCACTGCATTCTTATATCTTCAGGGATTATGATATCACTATCTCCTAGGACTACTGATCATGTTTCTATAGGACCAATCCCTTGCACATTTCAACAATCACAGAGTTGCAGTTCACAAGTACAACAATAATTACAATCACAAAACCAAGACAATATGTAGAGTACGAAGCTGCACAGCTGCTTTTAGGATTTTCAGATTGAATGAAAGAGTCCACCAATCAGGTCAGAAGGACAAAACTTGTTTCTCTTGCAAAGAGAAAAATCCCAAACAAAACACATGCATATCATCATGACCACATTTTTGAAAAAGTTCATTCTCAGTTGGTCTCCAGGAATCATTTGGCACATATTAAGTTCTTTCATGGGGCAAGTTTCTCTTCCACCTGACAGAAATCTAAGGTGTTCAGGACTTGCTGTGACAATCATTCTCAAATACAATCCTTACATGAATACATGAAACAAGAAAGAAAACCTTACAATGAATTTCCACCCTCCCCCCATAGTTTTTCCAGCTGTCTTCTGGGTATTGAAAAAAATCTTTTGATCATTACATGTCCAATCATTACATGTCCATTTCTTTATTGGGAAGTTCTGCTCCACTTTGGTGCTGTGGTGACTTTCAGTGGAGGTTGGATCCAAACCCAATTACTGGCTCAAATGGATGGAATGTCTCTTTTGGGGAAAGCATCTGGACCCGTGTATTCGGCTTCCATAGGTTTGAGTCATCTGCAGGGCTAAAAGGCATGAGAAGGGGTCCCCTCCTCCTCCTTTTCTGGGTGAGAAAAGGCATTGTTGGAGGATTAGGGAAGGGGGCCAAGGGGGGATAGATAGCTTGCAGGTAGAACTTGAAAAGAAACAACTCATCATTAATGCAGGTATTAAACAATAAACTGGTCCAATATGTTCCCATATGAGAAAAGGTAGCTGGATTCACATGCTTCAGGAAGGAGATGAACAGGTAAAATCATTTAAACAAAAGTACAGAGAAGAAAGAAAGTTGAATTCTGTTCTTCACCCTGTCTAGGTAGCCGGTCCATCCTGGGCGAAGTCAGTTTCCTTTTTTCCAGCACTTTTAATTCTTTTCTAACAATTTAAAATTCATACCACACAAAAGCAAGGGCAAAGAAGAGATAACAAAACTTGGGAAGGTGGTTTACACACAAATCTCAGTTCTTAACAAACATACTAAGTGGAAGACAGAGAAAAAGACAAACAATCAACAAAAACCCAACACCCTCCCTTTTATTCATGTGCAGAACTTGTTCACTAACAAATCCACAATAGCAGAAACTTCCAAAAACAAATCACATCATATCTTAGCAAAATCAACATTTGTCTTACTTGTTCAAGCTTTTCTAACTCCTAACTCCTAACATTAAACCTTTACTTCAGCTTAATTAGTGCCTCAAGCTTCAAATTCAAAGCTTGACTTAACAAATTAATTCCTTCACAGCACCAGTATTCGATCACCCTTCTAAATCTCTCTCCACATCTTGTAATTTTCAAACTTATCTCTGAAATAGTTCCTAAAACAGGGCACATCTTGTGCTGCTAAAAAATAAACAATACAAACAAATAAAATACTATAGGATGGGGCGCCTTGACTCTGATTCAAAAAAAATATGCACCCATACATTAGAAGATAGCCATTTGTCTGAAATGTTGGATAGCCATTTGTCTAAAATTATGTAGGGTTTCCTGCCTGGGCAGGGGGTTGGACTAGAAGACCTCCAAGGTCTCTTCCAACTCTGTTATTATGTATGTTTATCTATGTTAACAGCTTCAAAAAATAAAAAGCTAAATGACGCATTTTGAGTCAACTCTGTGCTTTGAAAACATTTATAAATGTATAGGTTTACTTAGGCAGTGTAAACCTCAAAAATTTCCAGAAAAAGAAGAGAAAAAAATTAAAAATTAAAATTAAAATAAAAAATGTATTGAGCGTGGAAAAGAAGATATATCTCCATAGCTTTTATGCAGATGAAAAAGACCAAAACAGTGAAAGGCAAAGGCTGCAGGAGCCTATTTCACCCATTCACCCCACCCCCATTCTTCTCAGACAGGATCAGCAGAGAGAAAAGTGGACGGGGGGAATGGCTGTTTGGTAATGGCTGGAAAACAGCACTTTCCTCCCCTTTGCCCACCCCCCTAACCTGGCTCAACAGAGAGTGAGGTGGGGGGAAGGGTAGTTAAGATGAGCCAGCGAGGACAGAGAGAGAAAAAAATTCCAAAAATAACTTATTGCAGAAAAAAAAATTCCAAAAGTAACTCATTGCAATCAGGCTGCTTGCAGAAACAATATCTCATGCACACACATACACACACATACCATCAAACAACATTTGCAGACCTGGGGAAATTGTCCCTTTAAATCTCGGAGAGCAGTTTAAATCATGAATGTGATTGTGGGCTCTAACTACTCTCAGCTTCCCACAGTTCCAAGCTGAGAGGTTTATGTAATTTGCAGGCTGGCCATACAAAACACAATCAATTCAATCCCATTCAATTCTACATGCTATTATGATAATGCATATCCAAGAATTTTAACAGAACTCAAACCAAATTGATCCTGGGTCTTCTTACCATACATAACAGCATCTATCTCTTTAAGCACTAGAATGTTACTACGTGTCTCTGCCCTGGGGTGTTCTGGGCGTTATCTTGTTAGAGTCAGGACTATTAAAAATCATTCACTTTTCCGGGAAACAATGATAAGCCCTTTCTGGGGGAATTTTAAGGACGATTCCCTGCTGAGTGCATTTTATTATTGCTCCCAGCTATGCTAGGAAATCTCTTCCCAAAAGGTTGATGGGACATTGTGGCAGGAATGCTTGAGTGATCATACCTGAAAGTAGCTTGTATAAATAAAAGAACCCTTCTCCAACCATGACCACTGCATGATTGACTTTTGTCTCAATGTACGCCGTCACATAAATCGTCATAATAATAGTATTCCAAACTACAATTTTAAAAAAGCCAACTATGACCTTATCGCTTGACTGGCAAAATCTATTCTCAACCTGCATCACTGCCGAAGACCAATATAAAGTATTCCTACTTGAAATCAATAGAATCATCAAACTATAGGTACCACAAATCACCACCAAAATCAAAAAACCCCAAACAAATTACTCATATCAATAAAAAAGCTTCAATCCCCCCAAAAAAAATCCCTCTGGAAAAGAAACAAAAAGGGCTATGTAGCTAATTTCAAAAACCGCTACAGAAATATTTGCAACCAAATAAAAACTGAATGCACCATTTACCACACCAAGCAAGAAGCAGACCTTCTACGCACAAATTCCAATCGTGCTTTTTATAATTTTGTGAACAATAAACTTAAAGAATCAAGAGCTATCCCACCACTAAAAGAATCTAACGGCAAAGAATGTACTGATGAAACAGTTAAAGCAAACCTTTTCAACACATTCTTTGGCTCAGTCTTTGTTAACAGTGATGGCTCATATCCGACATTCACCAATCGTACTAACAATGAGTACAACGACTTAACACATATAGACTTCACAGAAGATAATGTTGAAAAAGCTCTTGGCAACCTGAAACCATCTTTATCTATTGGGCCTGATGGACTATGTGCATACTTATTTATTTATTTATTTTATTTATTTATTTATTAGATTTCTAGACAGCCCTTCTCCTGAAGGACTCAGGGCGGTGTACAGCCTTATTTAAAACACAAAGGTACACGATACAAATCCCAAATTTAAAATACATTTAAAATGAAATATTTAACCGGCCAATTTAAAACTAAAACGGTCAAAAGACCGATATAAAACCCTAAAATATAAAATTATAAATAGATTAATATAATTAAAATTCAATTAAAATTAAGTTAAACTAAAATATTAAATTAAAATAATATTTAGGCTAGTCCCGCCTAAAAAAACTTCTTAAAAAAACTTTCAATTAATATAACAGAACCCCTAAGCATAATTTTTGATAAAGCTTTCATGACTGGTTCCCTTCCCTTCCCAAACTTTGGTCTCTAGCCACAGTCATCCCCATCTTCAAAAAAGGAGATCCCAGCCTAGTTGAAAATTATAGACCAATCTCTCTATGCTGCATCAACTGCAAAGTAATGGAATCTATCATCAACCAATCCATTACCCTCCACCTAGAAACAAACAACCTACTCTCTCATAAACAATTTGGTTTCAGAAAAAAATTATCATGTAACGTACAACTTCTCCACTGCAAAAACATATGGACTACAAACCCTGATCAAGGCAAAGCAATAAATGCAATCTACATAAACTTCTGCAAAGCTTTTGACTCAGTAGTACATGATAAACTTCTCCTAAAACTAAAATCCTACGGCATTTCAGGACGTCTTCACAATTGGATAAATGCTTTCCTGTCAAACAGACAACAAATGGTCAAAATCGGCAACGCTCTATCAAATCCTGTTCCTGTCAAAAGTGGTGTTCCCCAAGGCAGCGTTCTTGGACCAACTCTCTTCATACTATACATAAATGATCTCTGTGACCTTATCTCAAGTTATTGTGTTCTCTTTGCTGACGATGTAAAACTATTTAACATCACCAACAATACTTCTACCCTTCAAAAAGACCTTGACTTTGTATCCAATTGGTCTAAAACTTGGCAACTCAGTGCTCAGTCTTACATATTGGGAAAAAGAACCCTAACACCAAGTACAAGCTTGATGGACATTACCTTACAGATGACCCCCACCCTGTTAAAGACCTTGGAGTTTTCATATCAAATGACCTCAGTGCCAAAGCCCACTGCAACAATATAACAAAAAAAGCTCTAAGAGTTGTAAACCTAATTTTACGCAGCTTCTTTTCCAAAAACTCTACACTACTAACCAGAGTATACAATACATTTGCTAGACCTATTCTTGAATACAGCTCACCTGTCTGGAACCCATACCACGTCTCAGACATTAATACACTTGAACGCGTCCAGAAATATTTTACAAGAAGAGTTCTCGGCTCCTCTGAAAACAACAAAATACCTTATACCACCAGACTTGAAATCCTGGGATTAGAAAACTTAGAACTCCACTGACTCCGACAAGACCTGTGTTTAACACACAAAATCATCTATTGCAATGTCCTTCCTGTTAAAGACTACTTCAGCTTCAATCGCAATAATACAAGAGCAAACAATAGATTCAAACTTAATATTAACCGCTTCAATCTTGATTGCAGAAAATATGAGTTCTGTAACAGAGTTGTTAACGCTTGGAACTCACTACCTGACTCTGTGGTCTCTTCTCAAAATCCCAAAATATTCAACAAAAATCTGTCTACTATTGACCTCACCCCATTCCTAAGATGACTATAAGGGGCGTGCATAAGTGCACAAAAGTGCCTACGTTCCTGTCTTATTGTTCCCTTTCATTATATCAAATTAATACTTTTGCTTATATATATACATATTTTAGCCTATATTATATATATATATTAGCCTATATACATGTTTGCGTATACTGTTGTGACAAAATAAATAAAAATTTAATTTTTTTTTTAAAAAGAGTGAGATCTGTCCCCTACTTTTAGCTCCATCAGAGAGTCTGAGGGAGTAACTGGCCCTCCAGAGCCCCATCAATAATTTTCAGGATAAAATTCAGGGGTCTGGGCTGACACGAGGGGTGAAGGAGCTAGGGTTTTGGGATTTCTGGCCTGAAGCCTCCCCACCCAGTGACTGGACTGGGACATTGTTGTTCAAGGGGCATTATCTCCTCCAAATTGAAGACACCGGGCACATTGATCTTTATGGATGGAGGTACTCCAGGGGTTAACTGAAGTTCTCCTCCCTCTTCTTTGTGGACTCAAGAAAGCAGCTGCTAAAAGTGGCTTGCTTTTGCATCCTCATTTCTTATGTTTCTTTGTGTTGGGGTTTCTAAGCCTTAGCAGTGGGGGTTTTCAGTTTTGCAATTTCTTTCTTTTGTCGGGGGTGCTTTGACCCACGAAAGTTATGTTTAGCAAAACATCATTGGTTGGACTATCAGGATCAAGATCAGTAAACCTCTGGAGCCTATCCTTCAAATGATTCAAAAAAATCAATGGGGGATTCCTTGGGATTTTGAAGGATCTGATGAACGCAGTGGAAGTTTACTTGTGATTTTTTGTTTTTTGATACCCAGGTTTAGTTCTTGCAGGATAAAATCCCTAATTCTCTGGAGTACGAGGGCACTCTGATCTGTGCTGGGGTTGATCTCATAGCTGGGGCTAAAAGGAACCAGGGGTTCTGGCCATAAGGCTGGGGCATCATGGTTAGTTTGAATGCCTTGTTCTCTAGCAGCCTTATAGTGTGCCATGATGGCCTTAAGAACTTGTTTTTCCTCAGTAGATAGGAGTGCTGACAGGAGAGTAAAATGTCAGGCACATTAGGTCCATGAGTGGCCATCCCACATCGAACAAGTTCTACATAGCTTTGGGGGAATTCCCTGCAAGGTGGGAATTCCAATTGAAAGGATCCGGATACACAGACTGAGCTGCTTGGGGTGCTGAATCTTGTGAACCAGGCTGCAAATTGGACTGAGGTGCTGTTAGAAGCACTTGTCCTGCAAAGCAGGCAGAAATGCTGCTGGAGGCACTTAAGCCAATATAAAGGCACAGCATTTGCATTGGGGGAAGGGGGAACATTGTAATATGGTGTTGGGGAAAACTCTTTTTCCTCTCCAGTCACTTTGGCTAGTTTGTTTCTTTTTCCAAAAGTGTCAAGGGGCAAATCTTAGAAGAGGATGTTGGAGTGAGCCCACATGCTCTCTGAATCTCTGGCTGACAGAGGAGGTTGAAAAAGAAACCAACATAGAGTTCCTCTTCAGTTCGTCTGATGGTAACCAAAAAATCAGTGAATTTGTTGATAAAATCTAAATCAAAGCTGCCTTCTGGAGGCTTAGGTTGGCCAGATGGATTTAAAAGCAACTTTGATTGCTATGATAGGTCTTAAAGTGTCCCAATGACTCAATACACAGTCCAAAGGGAAACACAGCTCTACTCTTCCAAAGAGGTTTATCTTTTAAAAGGGGATTTACCTGAGTCAAGCTCGGGGTCTGGCCTCACTCTTCTTTTTCCAAAAAAGAATTTCTCGGGCTAGGGACAGCTTGGAGGTCTTGGTCAGACCCTTCTTTTCCCACAAGAATTTCTCAGGCTTCTTCCGTCAGGGGTTTTTGAGTTGGTTAAAACCCTCCCCTTCTTAGTAAGGGACTTTTGTCCAGTGAGCGGGGTTTGTCGGGCCCTAAACGCGGAACTGACAAAACTCTCCTTTCCAAAAGGATTTCTTGGGCTCCCCTTTTAAACTCAGAGTTTTGACCAGAACCCACCCCTTCATTGCAGACTTTTATTCTAACAGTCACCCACCTTTCAATGCAATCTTCTCTGATCTTCTCTGGCTGATCTTCTCACGAATAATCAGAACCACAGATTAGATCTCCGCAATCACTTGGAGGGCAAACCTCTAGTAGGAATTTCCCTCCTCTCATTCATGCACACACAAAGCAACACTCCCCTCTTACCTCCCTCCCAAAAAAATTTCAACTCACCTAGAAGAGTACAATCTTCCCTCAATGGGGTGTTCAGGTCTGGCTGGAATCAGGATCTGCTGGCATCCAACATCATCAGTTCAAACGTACTGGGAGTGCTCTTGACATTGTCTGTGGCCCATGCAAGTTTTTCCTGCCCACCATTTTGAAGGCCTGCTGAACCTCAATGGAGTTCAGTATTGTGGAAGGCTAAATGCAGCCGTTTTGAAGAAAAGCATTGCCTTCGCCCCACAGTTTGGGTGCCAAAAATGTAAGGTTCACTATTAATGTGTTTAAGCTCATAAATGCCAAACAAGAGACTTAAACAGAGGCTTGAGTAAAATAGCATTTAATCTTGATCAAGTTTAAATGGTTAGTTGTTCCAAACACATAAGAGGATACATGCAAGGAAGACTACAAAATCATGAGAGAAAGCAATGTCCTCTTATACCAAAAAAGGACTTTGAATAATTCTTTAGGAATGTCATAAACCTTCAACTCTGGCATCTGCGTATCCTGGAATCTGGTTTTTTATCCCCCCTCCCTAGGGTAGAGCCTCTTAATGGGGCATCATTTAGGGTTATCTCTTTTCTGATCATCTCTTTTATTTACTTGGCCATTTGGCCCCCTGATGTGGATGGAACTTCAAACATGAGAATCGTTCTCAGCCAGAATGGGGTGGGGAGAGATCAAATGATGGGCTCTGATCAAATGATGGGACATATAATTTGACAATTGCCAGATACTTTCACACGATACCCCAATAACAGTCCAGGACGCCAGCATGTCTGTCTTATAGCTTCAAAGGCATAATATATATGTCAAGTGTCACAGGAAACAGATATTTACAGCATGCAGGTATACAAAGACATCATATCTCATACATAATAATTAGCAAGTTTCTATCCCTTACAATACTTTCTAAGATTAACTATTGTGATTAAGCTTTCTAAAAGGACAAGGTAATGAGAATGCTTTAACCTTCTTGGGACACAGTACAGATTGTGCAGGGAAAATTAGAACGTAGGAGCACAATCTCTCTGGTTTTCATTAGGTTCTTAAAAAGATTTTGGTATGACATCAATCACATTATTATCCTAGACTTCCTGGCAGGTTTGGCACCATTTTGGAGTATTTGTTGGTTCTATTCCTTATTACGTTAAATCCAGAAATTGATGCTTAGGAATCTCTAGTGCTGATAGTTTTACCAGATTGGCAAAGATAAATTAGATAATGATATATACCTTTCCCTTAGATATATAGAACTTTATCTTCCCATGTAATGGTTGAGCATGTAATGCAAAATTAAACAAGTAATTATTTTAGTTACCGAAGGATTAGCCTTGGGTTAATTGGGGGGCGGGGAGTTGTTGCCCTATTTCTAGGATACCAGTATAGAGTACAATGACCTTTCTCAGCTTTCTCATTTCAAAGTCTTGAAAACACATATTCCATAGTTTGGAAAGGCATCTTTATCACCTGCTATAAACAAATACTTCTTTACTTCTGAAGGGTTTCCTGCAACATATATACTGATGTCTTTGTATACCTGCATTTCCTTTCTCATGAAGAACATACTTACTGCTGTAAAAGTACATCCTTCCTGCATTAACCTACATTAAGATCTAAAAATCTCTATAAAATGCCACTGTTTCCCACAAGAAATTGTCACCTATCTCAACTAGCAGAAGCAATCTACACACATTTGTAGTGCTCAGCTTTGTAGTGCTAATAGGGGACCAAGTGGCTATTTAGAAAGACAAAAAGAAGGAAAAGATAACACTACAGAGGAATGCAAATTTAGAGTTAGATTATATCACTAACCTTTACTAGGGGATACACAAACCAGATTCCAGGATATGCAGATGCCAGTTGATGGTTTATGACATCCCTAAAAATACTTCAAAGACCTCCTTTTGGGTATAAGAGGACATTGCTTTCTCTCATGACTTTTGTAGCTCCTTCCTTGCATGTATGTATGTATCATCTTATGTGTTTGGAACGACTAACCATTTTGAGCCTGATCAGAATTAAAATGCTATTTTACTCAAGCCTCTGTTTAAGTCTCTTGATTGGCAGTTATGAGCTTAGACATATTAATAAGTGAACCTTACACTTTGATATTTTCATGTTTGGTAGAAATAGACAAAGCGTTCCAAGCACAAGGTAAGAAGAACTTGTTCTTTGCAAAGTTCAGGTAAATGAAACCATTGAAAAGGAAGGGAATGGTGGATCAGCACCTTCTATAAGCTAATCAGAAACTCCCATAGAATGCAAACCTAATTTTAATGGTACTGCAGTTTTGATGGTTTTGGAGGCATCATCTTCCTTTTCAATGGTTTCATTTAACAGTTAATGCAATATCTTCAATTCTCTGGGGTTCCCTGACTGGCAAAACAGGGTTATGGGATCTTCAGTATTCCTGACTATGCTTTGCTCTTTCATGTTATGTAATGTGCAAATTTCTTATTCTGGCTTGGAGTAAGGGCTTAAGTAGTCATACTCTATGAACTTTGCTTCTGAAATCTTGATTTGTCCCTAACCTCTGATCCATGGATCAGCACCAGTCTGTGGCATGCCAGAAACTGGGCTATGCAAACAAGCAAAGCCCCATCTGCAGGATGCAGGAAGAACATGAAACCATTCCCTCTCTGGTCTGTGGAAAAACATCCCTGGTGCCCAAAAGATTGGGGGCCACTGCAATAGAATATGGGACCCAATTCTGCTGGATTGGGGACAGAGCAATTCAGGATTATATTTGACATTGTGACCTTTAGCCTTTTCTATCCCATTAATTGATATCTATACAAAAAGTGCCGGGCAACATGTTTATGATACCCAACTACATTGATTTTCTACTCATCCAATTCCAATTTAGTTGGTTGAACATTAAATTCAGAAAAATGGAGTACTCTTGGAAATATGAATTATGTTCAGCTCTATTATGGATGGACTTGTATCACTTTGAAATAATAAGTCCACATTCTAAATGCTTTTTTACCATCAAATGTCTCTGTGTTCCCAGTGCCAACAGTGACTAGAAAGATACTCTACTATGCCATCTGTAGCCACTCCTGAACCAGTTAATGTGCATATGAATAACTATACCATGATAGCAATTACAGTACATCAGGATGTTTTACATGGGACTATCCATGCTAGCAGGTTTAATTCATGCAAAATGCTACTTGCATTTTGGCTTGCTAAATGGTACAGAATATTGGATTGAATTATTACTGCATTGATAGTTTGTCAGTAGTTTTCCAACTGCAATTAAATTCTTATTTTAATTTCTAAAAAACTATTTGGTTCTCTACCTACCACAAAGATAATTATCATGTCAGGATAGCCTGAATAATTAAGGTCTGATTCTCTGTTCATCAAGACAAGAATCCATCTGAGCATTACAATCAAAGAGGGAAGTCTTCTTAAAAGGTTTCCTAGTTTTAGAAGATTATTTCTTTGATAGGGCAGGTCAGGACCTTTTCTTTTATCTCTCCAAACAATATCTCAGAAATTGTGCTTAGACCCTATTCTCTATTATTATGAAAGAAATCTTTCACCTAAATCATTTTCACTCAGACATTTTTCATTTAAGATGCTCTTCGTGTATTTTATTTTGCAATTTTATTTCCTGCCTGCTTTATCTCTTGCCTTAATAGGGCTCTTCCTAGAATTTTCTTTTAGATGGGTTAAATATTCCTACTAAAAGAAGAGCTTAATAATGGATGAAGAGAGGCAGAGACAATTCGATCTAATGGTTAAAACACCAGGCTAGAAAGCAAGAGACCATGAGTTCTAATTCTGCTTAGCCATGAAGGCCAGATGGGTGACTTTGGGCCACTCACTCTCTCTCAGCCCAACTCACCTACTGTTGTTCTGGGCAAAATAGGGGGAAGAAGATATGTTGGATTTTTTCACCGCCACAAATTATTTATCAAAGTAATAAAGGCAAGAAAGAAAGAAAGAAAGAAAGGAAGAGAGAGAGAGAGAGAAAGAAAGAAAGAAAGTAAGTAAGTAAGTAAGTAAGTAAGTTCTTTGAAATTCACTCAAGCTTTCTTGGACAGGATGCAAGACCATATTCACAATTCATCTTGCATGATCAGTATCAATGCAACAGGACAGAGTGTCAGAAGGGCAAAGTTAATAACCACAATCTGTACCTGTTCGCTTTATTAAGATTTTGTAATGCAATTTGCCTCCACCCTCTTATATTTGAATTAAAGTAAAAAGACCTACAATGAAAAGGTTTTATTCCATCACCAGAGCCCTTTATTAAAAATCCTGTGGATCAATTTATATTGCATTCTTTATTGCAATTCCAAGGAATTACTTTATATTAAAGCTTATCTCCCAGAAATGCCAAAACAATTAAAATCAGGAAGTAATAAACTATCAAAACAACATTACAAAATCCAGGATAGAAGAACATCCAATCTACCAACAGTTTGCATGAGTGGGCATATTTTTAGTGTTAAGGGCTCTATTTTTTCCCCCTTCCAGCAAAAGGCTGCACTGTCATAGCTAGTAAGGCTAGAAAACATTTCTAATGCTAACCCCACCCAAACATATATATATATATGCAGGTAATCCTCAATTTATGACTGCACACTTAGAGACTATTCAAAGTTATACAGACACGAAAAAAGGATTTGTAACCCAGATTTTATGTTCTGGCAATTGCACACCCCCCCTCCAAGGTAATGTTACTACATTTTAGGCACTCTGCAACTGCCCCACATTTATAGCTGTTTGTTATGTCCTGCAGTCATGTGACCATGATTTATTATGTTTTAACCAGAAATTGAGGTTCACTTCCTGTTTCCAGCAAAAACATCCTCATAGCAAACAACTGGTTCACTTAACAAATATAGCACGTTCAGAAAATATTCAGACCGCCTTCATTTTTCTCAATTTCGTTATGCTGCAGTTTGATTCTACAGTTGTTGAAATTCATTTTTACTCATTAATCTATACTCAGTACCCAATAATGACAAAGTGAAAATAGAATTTTAGAAATGTCTGTGAATTTATTAAAAAGAAAAAACTGGAGTCTGAATACTTTCTGAATGCACTGCATGGCATTTGCTTAATGACCGTGGCATTCACTTTACAATTGTGGTTTTCACTTAACAATTGCAGATTGTTACAATAACAGTGTTGGAAAGGACATTTGAGGTCTTCTAGTCCAACCTCCTGCTTAAGCAAGAGACCCTATATCATTTCAGACAAATGGTTGTTCAGTCTCTTCTTAAAAGCCTCCCACAATTTTTGAAGGCAACATCTTCAAAACTTTTGTCTCAACATCATAGTGACCAAAACTGGATGCAGTATTTCAAGTATGGTATTACCAAAGTCTTATAAAGCAGTACTACTACTTCATGTGATCTTGATTCTGTCCCTCTGAGAATGTTACTATTATCCAAATACATTAATGTTACTATCACTCAGATTTGAGGTAGGAGGATATCCTCACAGCAGCCACCACCCATTTTACCTAATGAAAAACCTTCTTAATCTATTGTTACTTGAGACAACTTGCTTCTGAAATGAATGAGTCAGTTGTTTGTGTTGGAAGAGAGTTTGCATCAGTAGTGAAATCCTCCTTGGTTTGCCACTGGTTCGCTGCCCATGCATGTGTGGTGCACGCCAAGCACGGGCAATCACAATACATACCAAACACGTGCTGTGTGTGGAAAAATGAGGCTTGAGTAGGTAAGTAGAACGAGGGGGGAACAGCTGATTGTCGGAAATACTGGTTTGGACCAACTGGTAGCTTTTATCACTACTGGTTCACCCAAACCAATGGGAACTGGTAGGATTTCCTCACTGGTTTGCATGTCTAAATGTGGCATTAAATCAGTGGTAAGATTATAGGAAATTAGAGAGAATAAATTCTGAAGTCTTAGTTTATGGATGGCTGATACATACACATATGCACAAACAAACATGGGATGACATTTCATCCAATATGTCAATAAATGTTGAATTCCTAAGATTATTCCCAGAAGACATAGTGAATGGCTTGAACATGATTTTAAAATTATAAACATTATCAGCAGTACATTTTATAAAGTTTGAATGCTGCAAGCTATATTATTCACTCAAATAATATTCTTTTTTTACATTATAATGTCAAAACTCCAGGAATTAATGAATCTGTCACTGAAAAAACTATGATCCTTAGAGGCTGAAGTCACTAGTAGACAGTTTTTGGTTAAAGCTTTGGGGATTTTGAGTACATACCACAGAGTCAGGTAGTGTATTCCAAGCATTAACAACTCTGTTACTAGTCATATTTTCTGCAATCAAGATTGGAGCAGTTAACATTAAGTTTAAATCTATTGTTTGCTCTTGTATTGTTATGATTGAAGCTGAAGTAATCCTCAACGGGAAGGACTTTGCAATAGATGATTCTATGAGTTAAACATAGGTCCTGTCAAAGGCGGCAGAGTTCTAAGTTTTCTAAACCCAAGATTTCAAGTCTGGTGGCATAAGGTATTTTGTTATATTCAGAGGAGTGGAGAACTCTTCTTGTAAAATATTTCTGGACACGTTCTAGCCTCCAGTCCCCTAATCATCTTTGTTGCTCTTCTCTGCACTCTTTCTAGAGTCTCATGCACTGAAGCATTAGGTTAAACCTCTCCTCTCGAGGCCCTTCCCAATGTCCAGTTCATCTTTGAGCCAATCCTAAAATGCGAATATGTTGTGAGAACTTTGGGCTGAGAAGGTGATAACAAGCAGTTCCTAGGCACCACGATCTTGCTTCTCTGATGATGAGACAAAACAGATGGCCTAAGGCACATTCTTTCTCCCCTCCCAACATCCCAAGTACATCAAAGCAGAGAAAAAGAACAAAGCAAAATCCCATGCAAGCATAGCCTGAATCCTCCCTCCCTCCCTCCCTCCAGAATGGCAAGTCCCAATAGAGATCAAATGGACCTGACAAAAAATATTTAAGGAAACTTTCAGGAGCAATGCTTTTAAGGGTAACTATATTGAAGATGTAAGGAATTTAGCACAATAAGTGTAACTTAATATTTAAATTTTTTTTTTAAATTCTAATGCAAAAACGTAATTTATAAAACAAAACAAATTGCTAATATAGAGAGCTCTAGGCTGGGACTTCCGGTGGCGCCACCTTTCTCGCTGGGTGCTAATTTATGGCACTCCGCACTGAATATGGTAAAAGCCGGTGAAAACAGCAATGAACAGCTGTTCCCAGCTTCAATTTCCCTCTCTGGTTGAAAGAGAGAGAAAGAGCAAGGGGGGGGGATAGTGGTAGATTCCCCTAGGGGCTTTGTTTTTGTTATGCAAAGTCCCGAAAGGTCGAATCCCTTTGAATCCTCCCTTAATCTCCAGTATTCACTGCGCTTCTGCAAAAGCAGGAAAAGAGGAAGATGTCCACTTCTGCTAACAACTGATTTCTTTTTGTGGATTTCTAAAAGCAGACGGAAGAAGCATGAGTGAACAATTATTGGTTTGCAAGTATTTTTGATTTCCTGACTTCCACCTTTTTTTAAAAAAGAGAAATCTTTTTGCCCCCCCTTCTTTTAATTGCTTAAAATGGCGTTTGAGAGCAACTGAAGGCAGAGCGATACATCAAAGGGAGCCTTGCTGTGGAATCGAAACTGAATGGAGATTTTATCTTATTGTGTTGGACTGTGGATTGTTGGATTATATTACGTTATTTAAGTATTTCACAAGGGGATTCTCAGCAGGAACTTTGTCATGAAGGTTCTTTCAGAAGAATGGATTCGTGACTTTATACAGGACTACACAGAAAGTATGTATTTAATTATTCAAAAATACGAATTGATAAAAAATGGGGACGTTTTGGATGAGAGCTTGGCGGAAATTAACCAATGCAACCACTTGGAAAATAGAATGGAGGAGATACAAACAAAAGTGGATAAATATGAAGATATGATCGTGAATAAACAAGTTGATGTAAAGAAGTTTTTTTTAAATAGTTTGGATGAAATGCCTGAATTTGTGCTACAGGAGGCTGTCTCCCGAATTGAAAAAACTCACAGGGTTAATGTTTTCCAAGAGTTCTCTTTTTGGACTGATGGAATATACGGCAGTAATTTGTGGATTCTTGGACATAAGGAACTACTAGGAAATATTGTGACTGACTTTTCAAAAGGAGTAATGAAGGAAAGACAGAGATTAATGCATCAAAAAAAATGGCAAGAGACAAAAGTATTATCCTTGAAACAAGGTTTTTTTGAAATATTAACAGACAAAAATATTAGTGTCCCGGAAAGACAATTTCTGAGGAAGATCTGGAAGAAATGGGTTGATTATATGTTTTATATCTATCATAAAAGACTAGATATTTGGATCTATACTGGATTTTGACGAGGAAGGACTAAAGTTGAATAGATATTGTAATTTTCTGTATTGAAATTTTATAATGTGTTGCACTGAATTTTAAATAGAATATTCTCAAAAGATCTTATGTAAGAAAGACCTGGGGGGGAAATTATATGGTTATAGAAGCTATAAGGGAGATATTTTTTGAATTGGATTGGATTTTTATGCTTTAGCTGGTTTTAAATACTTTAGGATTAATTTGTTCCATTGATTTATATATTTTATTACTGTTAATTGTTAATTTTTTATTTATTTATTTTTTATTTTTTATTTTTTGAAGGATTTTGGTTATGTTAGGAGGAAGTCAGAGCTAGAGAGGGAAAATTGGTATAATAGTTTTGGGGGAAAATTTTCTTAGCATATGTTTGTTTTATTTTTAACTATACCTTGTGCTTGTTCCAGGAAGTCAGGGGGGAGGGGGGAGGGTATTAGTGAAGGGAAGGGGGTTGGGGGGAAAGGGGGGGAATTTTTTTTTTGTAAAACTTTTTGAATTTAAAAAAAAAAAGAGAGAGCTCTAGGCTGACCATTGCTATATGTTAATTATGAAAAAAGAAATATTCGTTCTGTACTTGTTTAAAAACTACCCATTTTACAAAAATTTACAACCCTTTGTGCTTATTTGTAGAACTGTCAATAGAAATCACAATTCCGCTCTTGACATATTTGGACAATCTTCTCTCTCCCTACTAATACTCAATTGTGGTTGTACATCATGGACTACCTGTATTAGCATATTTCTTTGAATAATAGTTTACCTGCTTAATAACAGTGCAACTTTAACATGGAAGCAGTTTGGTTATGTGGTGAAGAAAACTACTTTAAAACAAAGGAAATATCTATTCAACATGTGCTGTCCTTATTCTAAATTAGTTTTCTTTTTCCTACATGCCTCAGTAGGTTGCAAATCTGATTAGTCTTATCTCGGCTTGAAAGTTAAGCAAGGTTGGACCTAGGTAGAATCTGGATGATAGATAATCAGGAAATATAAGGTTGTAGGTTAGACCATGTAGAAAGCAATAGATAACCATTTCCACAAAGTTGCCTAGAAAAATATACATGGATATGTTCATGAAATTACCAGGAGTTGACCTTGACTTGGAAGACACTTTATGAAATTTTTTCACATAGTTAGGTATGATTTGTTGTTTGAAGTACAAGGAAGAAAATTTATTTATTTGTATTGTAAGCAGCAGAAAGACAGATAGGCTGACAGAGTTGTGGCAGAGGAGGAAAAAAAAATCCTCACTACCAAAGCCCCTTTTCCACAGTGAAAATGTTTACTAAGTATATAACAATTGAAATCCAACTAATGCAATTAATTGCTCACTCACTTTGCATGATGAAAAAACTACATTTAAAAAAAAAAATTCTCTCCATCCTTCCACTTCCTGTGCTGCTCCCTTGTTGAAACACAGATGAAACTCAGATCACTGAATGCTGATTCAGTACATCTGAAGGAATCGACCATGAAAAATAAAATAAAAAACAATGTAGAAATTGTCAAGGAAAAAATTAGTGAGAACTAAATGCCAGCATTGGTTGTGTAGAAATTTGTCAGTAAGTTCTCTTCAACTTCATTTGGACCTAAAGAATATTTTGGATTTTATATAAAAACGGAAATTCTTTAGCATCATTTTTTTCCAAACAGTATTTCTATGTTATTCATTAATCATAAATGCATTTACTTCTAATTGAAAATCAGTGGTTTCAGATAGTACTGGAAAATTCATTCTCAGATACATTATCTCGCCAAAATATTTTCTGAGACTTGTAGCTGGTCTTCAAAATAAAGAAGCTGATCTACTTCAAAACAGTCACTTGCCCGAGATACCAATTTTCCAAGGTATTCTTTGACTTCATCTTCACTTGCCTTCCTCAGTCTTGCTTGTTGGAGGAATTCATATACTTTTTCAAAGATTTCTGCTCCCAATTTTTGAATGGCTGTCCTGCCAGAAGGACACAGTTGTAGGAAAGTTAGTGAAAATACAAATAGTATATAGAACACATTTTAAATTATAATTGAATATATACAGTAAAGTTTTGCAGTAGTGGAAGAAAATGGCTCTTTTTGATGGGATAATAATGCATTACACCCAATATACCATATTTTATTACAACTTCAGCTATGGCTAAATTAATTGGGACTCCCTAATACATAAATCACAACTTGGAATTAAGATTGCCAGGAGAACAACAACCTCAGATTTGCAGATAATACCACTCTAATGGCAGAAAGGGAAGAGGAACTAAAGAGCCTCTTGATGCAGGTGAAGAAGGAGAGTGCAAAAGTTGGCTTGAAACTTAACATTAAGAAAACTAAGATCATGGCTCCCAGCCTTCTCAATTCCTGGCAAATAGATGGGGAAGAAATGGAGGGAGTGACAGATTTTATTTTCCTGGGCTCCAAGATCACCGCAGATGGGGACTACAGCTTGCTCCTGGGAAGGAAAGCTATGGCAAATCTAGACAGCGTACTAAAAAGCAGAGACATCACTCTGCCAACAAGTGCGTACAGTCAAGGCTATGGTTTTCCCAGTTGCAATGTATGGCTGTGAAAGTTGGACCATAAGGAAGGCTGAGCATCAAAGTATTGAGGCCTTTGAACTATGGTGCTGGAGAAGACTACAACAGTCTGTATTTGAAGGATATTCTCCTAATCTTTCATTCATAAAGAAACTCTCAACACTTAACCATATTTTTAATTTGCTATTAAAAATTAAATCATTTGTTATAGATGTCAAATCAATTATATATTACAAAGGAGTGATATCTCTGTATCATCAGATTAAGGTATTTATGTATTTGATAGACAGGAATGATAACCATTCATATGTGTCATAAGAATATATTACCTAATATGTTGAATTGCAGTATCAATTGCTTGGCTGTTACTAAATTAAGTATGTTCAAACCATCTATACAAAGTTTATATAAACAACAGAAATATCTATCTATCATGTTTCCCTGAAAATAAACCCGTCTTATATTTTTTTAGTATATAATGCGGAATCACAGTTATTGCCCATGTATCATGAATTATTTAAATTACTTCTCAGATTTGCTTCTTCTACAAAACCCAGATTATGGTTTAAAAATGTATACAAGCACACTGTATCCCCTTATCTTTTTAGGGAAAAAAAAGCCTTTATAATCTTGCCGATTAGGTAAACTGGAATGATTATTAACTTTTAAATGTTGGGAAGAGCAAAAAGTTTGAAATTAAATGATATAACTAACCTCTTTATCCTAACATTATTACATCTACACTTTTTTCTTCAATTCAATTGTGTTCAATTTTCAAGAAACTTGTCTGAAAAAGTTCCTGCAGTTTCCTTGGCAAGGCATATGTATATACACTATTGGTGGGGGAAACCCTCTTCCTAAAGTAAAACTGAGGAATATTGTTTGGGTGCATGAATATTTTAGATTCTCTGGTCTGTTTTTAAAAATATAGATGTGCTTTAAAAAAAAGATTTGAAAAGGCATCCTGATGATAAGTGTCTTCATACATCATGGCTGGAAATCTTGATGTAAAAGATAAAATAGATTTGAATATAAATTGTCAATATTCTCAGCTGTTCATTATCATTAGGAAAAAGAAGAAATAATCTTGACTTCTATTGAGGAAGCTATCAGCGGATGATTAGAGTTTAGTTACTCATCAATATTTATCTACTTGTGTCTAGCTCATTGGCCACAATTCAGTAATTTTTCTCTTGCTAAATAAGCAAAAACCTAGATGAGTGACTACTTGGCAGCCTTGCTATGGGTCTGCTAAGTATATCTCATTTACTCTTCTTTAGAGAGCCAATGGAGTGCAATAGATAGGTGAACTGGAAACACCAGATTCTAGATTACCCTCTGTCATGAAAGCTCACTGGGAAACTCTGGGCCAGTCAATCCCTCTCTGCCTGCCTATCTCTCAGGTTTGTTCTGGGGATATAAACAAGTAAAATATTGCAGAAAAAAGTGCATTTTGTATTTAACAAATACAAATAAAGAATGAATTATTTGAAAACTATTATCAGCAAAAGTAAAAATGATCCCAATGGACAATAGATCCAATATAGCATATTAATACACACTATATATTAATAGATATTGCTACTTTTGTAATTGCCATACTTTTCAGAGTATAAGACACACTCCCCCCCCCCAAAAGAGGGTGGAAATGTTGGTGCGTCTTATACATTTAATACAGCCATTTTTTGGCTTCCCGAAACCCCACCCTGTGCATCGTGTTTTGCAAAAAACAGACCCATTTTTTGCAAAAACAGGATGCACAGAGTGTTTCGGAGGCCTGCAGAGTGCTCCTGGGGGCCAGGGAGGGCAAAAACAGGACACGCGGAGGCCAAAACTATGTTTTTTCTTGTTTTCCTTTTCATAACCTTGGTGCGTCTTATACTCTGGTACATCTTATAGTGTGAAAAATACAGTATGTGTCAGTAGTGAAATGTAAAATTTGTTATTACCGATTCTGTGGGCATGCCTTGGTGGAGGGAATGTGACTGGGTGGGCGTGGCCAACTTTTTTTTTAACTTCTAAAAGCATTTTTTCTACCACCTCTTCTCCTGAAGAGGTTGTAAAAAATTCTTTTAAAAGGCTCTGACAATCCCAGCTGAGTTGCCTGATCGTCAGAGGCTATTGTTTTCTTTTAGAAGCCTTTTTTTTGGCCTTTAAAAGAAAAAAAAAAGCCTCTACGATCAGGCAACTCAGCTGCGATTGTCAGAGTCTTTTAAAAGCATTTTTTAAAAATGCTCTGATGATCCCTGCTGAGCCGTGCGATTATCATTCTCAACACAGAGCTCTAGGAATAGTTGATCATTGGGAACATATACTTTAGTTTTGTTCACTGCAGTAATGACATGACTTGTGTAAGCAATCACTGAGGTTTTTTGCAAGCAGATGTTGGCGATGAATGACACAGTGAATGGTAAAGACATTTGGCACTGCTTTTTTCAAGTAAGCAACATACCCACAGTAGCGACCAGTCATTGATGGTGTTCCATCAGTTGCACAAGCAAGTATGTTGGTAAGTGGAATTTCCTTGTCTTTAAAAAACTGTTCAACAACATGAAATATTGACTCCTCTTTAGTATCTATTTTTAGTTGCCTCACAAATAACTCTTGAATCAAACTTGCATCTTTAATAAAGCGCACATAAGCAAGAAGCAAAGATTCATTGCCTGGTAAAGTTGATTCATCCAGCTGTAATGCAAAGTCTGTTGTCCGTAGTATGCTGCACAATACATCTTCCACATTCTCAGCCATTTCATTTATGCGTTTTTGCACTGAACTGTTGCTGAGAGGAATTGTCTTAATTATATCATGTGGTGACTTATGCAAGCAGTACTCAGAACCTCACTAATGGCTGGTAGGATGAGTTCTTCACCAATAGTATGTGGCTTTCTAGACTTAGCAATCAGCAATGAAATGTTGTATGATGCATGCAAACTATCAGTGTTTTGTTGGGAAGCATTGTAAAACATACGTGACAGTGTTGGGCGCTTTTGAAATTTGTCACGAAGTGATTGAAAAAAAGGTAGGTTCTTGTCTGCCTTGTCAGGATGTGCCTTCTTCAAATGTTTGTTCAGTCTGGAAGGCTTCATTGCCTCATTAGAAAATACTTTTCACATAATAGTGGCACCTGCTGGTTTGATGGTGCTGGTATAAATCCGTACTTCAGATATTTCACACTACATTTCTTCTTTGATTTTTCTGCTTCTGCCATTTTGATCTGAAAATCAGAATACTTAAAATATGTGTGTGTTCACATCTGATTTGAAAAGAGTTACAATTGTGGAGGGTGGGGAGTAATAGAAACCTGCTTTTTTAATTTAAAAAAAATAGGGAAAGTTTGCCGAGCCAGGCAAAACAGAGCAGCATGCACAAGGCTTAGCATGGCTGCCAGCGTATGGTACATGCAGATGCAGGCGCAGATGCAGACACAGGAGGTGATGGGGCAAGTTGGGCCGGAACCGGAAGTATTCAGCTGACTGGCATCCGACAGAGCCCCAGGCAGAATTGCGCCCTGCGAGGGGCCCTCCTTCATCACTCTTCTGCCACCCCACTTGCCTTTTAGTGCCCCCTGCTGCCCCCCTTGCCTCTTATTGCTCCCCGAGTCATGCCATTGCCCCCAGGGGGTGGTACCACTCACCTTGGGAACCACCGCGTTACATTATCAATTTTCTATGTTTGCAGATCAACATTTTCCACTGGGAAGTATCTGTATTTGTAGATTAATCCGTAATAACCCAATAAAGGTAGGAATCCCAATAAAGATTCCTTTATTGGAAAGAATCCTAATAAAGACTATAAGTTGTAGATTGCTGATTTGAAAATGTTTTTTCATTTACCCATATATGTACTGTCTAATACAGGGGTTCTCAAACTTTTTAAACAGGGGCCAATTCACAGTCCCTCACACTGTTGGGAGCTGGACTGGGTGGGTGGGCATGGCTAGGTGGTCATGTGACTGGGTGGGCATGGCCAATTTAGCAGTCCATTATGCCAATTTAGCAGTCCATTAAACAATACGAGCAGCCCCTTTTCTATTTCTTTTTTTAATACTGCTTTTTGCTCTAGTGTTTTTTTTTTGTTTGTTTGTTTTTACCGGGGGGGGGGGGAAGAGGTTGGCAATGCCTGGGGAAGGAAAGGCATGCTTTCCACAGGTCTCATGGCTATATTTAAAGGGCCAGCTAATGTCATTGGTGCTGGGAGATTCATTGGTGAGGTGATAATGACTGGATGTTCACTGGTTCAGTAACTGGAGCTGGTAAATTGACAGATGTGAATGTTAATGGAGAAGTCATGGGCAAAGGGCTGGCTATGGTAACAGCCTGAGCTCATTGGGCTGGAGATGTTAATGTTCAAAACATTGCCTGAGCACTCAAAACATTGCCTGGGCTTCTCATATTCATTATAGCAGCCAGAGTGCAAAGCACTGATCCTTTGGTACTTGCCCCCCCCCAAATTGTCAGCTGCTGCGACATTTCTCCGGGGAAGCAGTCACATCCTTTTGCAGCCAGGGGATGGCGTGCCCCTTTGCAGGTCCCCTGCTTGTTCTGCCCCCAGGCCAATGCCCCCTGCCCTGCCTCACCCACCACCAGGGCTTGCGCCAGATTGGCCAGGCCTGTCATGCCAGTGGTGCCAAAGATTGTGATTTTCTTGCAGCTTGCGATAGCTGGGCTTCCCTTCATTGTTGCCATTGCCTCCTCGCCACTTCAGCCCAGAGTAAAAGCAAGCCCCAGGGTGCAGGGGCAGCGGAAGGTGGTGCTTCACTGCTTCAGTTCCCCCAGTGAACAGAATGCCCATGAGCTGCAGCTGAGACCAGTCACTCGGGGTTGCAGCAACCATCTCCTCCACCAGTGCGCCTGCCTCCCCTCCCCCAGTTCTCGGAAGAGTTGCTCGCTTGCCCTTGGTTTCTGAGGGAAGTGCCAGGTGGCCATTTCGAAAGGGACGGGAGCAGTTTATGCAGTGGCCAAGCCGCAGGAAACAGTCTGAACCTCCTTGGTTCGGGCACCTCCCTGGGAATTGCTGCCCAGCCTGGCCTGGGTGTTTGGAAAAACAGGACTGTGTTGAAAGGGGAAGAGGAGATGAGGGGGAGGGGTCTTATCCAGAGGCAAACCAGCTGATAAAAGCTGCAAGGCTCTGCCATAGTTCTTTTGAGCGAGCCATCCCCATGCAGCTCTCCAGTCACTGCTCAAACACATGGGCAGACAGCACTGATCAGCCATGTGGGTCCCTCCATTGTGCCTTACTCCAATTGGCATGGTGGGCTCAATTACTGGCAAGAGCAGCTGTTGCCCCACTCATGCCTTCTCATCCAAGCTGCTGGGTGTTGCTCCAGTTCTTTCCATCACACCCACGCAGTCTTTTCTTCCAATTCTAGCTATGCCTCAACACTTGCACTGTGGTTCCCCTCGCTCCAAACAGCAGCCTCTGCTCACATCAAGAAGCCGGTGGCTGGGCAGGAGGCCAAGGACTGGCGCAAGGTGATGCACTGCTTCCAGGTGTCTGGCCAGTGGGTGGCAAGCGGGGAGAGTGCTTTGCTGGGCGACAAGTCCTGGTCACAGGCTGGATGCTGGGCCTACAGCAAGCGGGTAGTACGTGCCCAGAGGCCCTGTGGAAGCCAAGACAGGCCCGAAAGGAGGCTGAGTCTCACCATCCACCTCCCCAAGGCAGCCCTTTGGCGGCCCTTTGGTACAGGGTGGATTTTCCTACCCCGCCATTGGCCTTTC
Source organism: Ahaetulla prasina (assembly GCF_028640845.1). Lineage (NCBI taxonomy): Eukaryota > Metazoa > Chordata > Lepidosauria > Squamata > Colubridae > Ahaetulla > Ahaetulla prasina. The sequence goes on from NC_080542.1 coordinate 87,963,938, forward strand.
CTCCCAGTTCCAGCCTGCAGGGCTAGCACTCCTCTGCTCACCGTGGCTGCCCATGAAGGTAAGGCCTGCGCTTGGCCAAAGGTTGTGGGCCAGCGGGGAAACCCAGTTGGCAGAGGGACAATGCACACCCTCATGCTCCCTGGCCAATGGCAGCTGTGGTAGCCGAGGCCCAGAAGCTGTGGGGGCAAGATGTGGGCTGGGGGTGGGCGAGCGGCAGCAGATTGCCTTCTTCTTTGCCACTAGCTTCAGGAGAAAGGAAAGAACAGGCAGGGATTGGGGGTCATGGCCAGCCTGGAAATTTGAATTGCTGCCCAGCCCAGAGCAGGGGTCAAAAGGCAGCTGAGCCTTGCTGTGTCCACACACAGCCCAAGACAGCCCTTCAGTCTAGCATGGCCTATCTTCCAGTTATAGCCCATGGGGCTTGCACTGCTCTGCTCACTGTAGCTACCTGCGAAAGTATGGCCCATGCTTGGCCGAAGGGCGGGGCCCGGCAGCTGGGTGGGGTGATGTGGGTGGTGCAACCTCATGGTACCACGTGAGCCAGATTAATTGCTTTGGCAGGCCATAGCCGGCCCACAGGGCGGTACCTGTAGCTGGTTTAGCTTAGTTAGAAGAATGTCTGGAATGATGGTATTGAATGCTGAACTAAAGTCTACAAAAAGGACCCTTGCATAGGTCTTTGGAGACTCAAGATGTTGTAGGATGTAGTGCAGAGCCATATTAACAGCATCATCTGTTGATCTATTTGCTCGGTATGCAAATTGCAAGGGGTCTAACAGCGGATCCGTGATGGTTTTCAGGTAGGAAAGCACTAGCCTTTCAAAGGTTTTCATGACTACAGATGTTAAAGCAACTGGTCTGTAGTCATTCAGTTCCTTGATGGTGGGCTTCTTCGGCACTGGGATGATGGTAGAGTGTTTGAAGCAAGAAGGAACATAACACATCTCTAGTGATTTATTGAAAATATGGGTGAAGATGGGGGCCAATTGGTCAGCACAGACTTTTAAGCAAGAAGGAGTTATCTTGTCTGGGCCTGGAGCTTTTCCTGGCTTTTGTCTGTGAAATAGGTCCTGCACTTCCTTTTCTGTGATCACTAGGGGTTGTGAACCCAATGAAATGGGGTCAGTTGTAGGAGGCTTGGCTGTTGTTGGTGTGTCTGAGATGGGGGTTGTGGAGATAGGTGGCTGTAGTTTCCTTTCAAACCTGCAGTAAAACTCATTCAGGTCATCTGCCAGTTGTTGATTACCTTCAGCCTGGGAAGGAGGTTTGCCATAGCCGGTGATATTTTTAAGAGTTTTCCACATGTTTGCTGGTTCATTTGCTGAAAACTGATTCTTTAGCTTTTCAGAGTAGCTTCTTTTTGCTGCTCTGATCTCCCTTGTTAGTGCATTTCTGGCCTGATTGTACAGCATTTTATCACCTTTTCTGTAGGCTTCCTCTTTGGAATGTTGTAGCTGCTTAAGTTTAGGTGTAAACCAAGGTTTTTTGTTACTGTATATTCGCAAGTTCCTTGTAGGTACACATAGGTCTTCACAGAAGCTGACATATGATGTTACAGTATCTGTGAGTTCATCCAGGTCTGCAGAGGTATCTTTAAAAATATTCCAATCAGTGCAGTCAAAACATGCCTGTAGCTTTAATTTTGATTCCTCCGTCCATGTCTTTACTGATTTAATTATTAGTTTTGTGGCTTTAAGTCTTTGCCTGTAAGCAGTTTGTATTGTATACAAGTCTTTGCCTGTATTTGTATACAAGTCTTTGCCTGTATTGCAGTTTGTATAAACACTTTGCCTGTATTCTGTTCAGGAATTCAAGCCATGTGAACCTGACCACCATTAAACCATCTTTCCAAGCAGTCTCCATGTTTCCAGGATCTTTGTCCCCACTTGGAACTGAACCTGGATGGATATTTCTTCCAACAATTTGGCACCTCAGATGGGACTCCAAACTAATCTAATCAATGGACCTGGCCCAGGTAAGCCTCCATTGCTAGCAGCAGACCCATTGAGTCTGTGGGTAAGTTTTCCTGGAACTTGGCCATTTGGAACTAGGTTTTAAAGGGGTTTTGAGTGTTGAGCTCAAAGGCTGCTTGGAAAGAAGGTGAGTACCTCTAAATTTTAATTTTAAAGCATGGGAAATATGTGTATGCCTGCATGTGTGTGAGTGAGAGGGCCCTTCTCCCAATTACAGCTGGATCTTGCTTCCTCTGTGCGTTTCCTAACCACAGAAAGATCAACAGTCTGGAGAGCATGGGGCGTTTGCCAGAGCACTGGACCTTCTGTTAGGGAAGGAGGAACTGTGTGTATGGGATTCTACCTGGACAACAGTCTGATTCCACCTTTTTGAGCAACCTCTAGCCGCACCTCTGCCCACTGCTAGCTCCACCGAGCCATGACCAGTAGGCTAGAGAAAGCAAGGGGGGGGAAGCCAAATGTGGATCATTGTGTTTATTAGGAACGGAAGCCGAGCAAAAGGAAAGTGAGCATGAAGGGGACAAATAAAAGTAGAGATTACTAGTGTATTTTAGAGAAAGCAAAGCAGGAAGCAGAGTCTAGGAGATGCTCATACCTGCTGGAGGGGCAGTAGGTCCTCTGGGATCACCTTTTTTGATCCAAACCGAAGTTCCCTTAACAGGAAGGGGCCCATACTTTGACAGAAGGGAGTTGTTCTGTCCCCCCTCGCCTCCATCTGAGTGATGCTTAATTAGCCGGCACTATCAGCTCTGGCAGCAAACTAGTGAGCATCTGCCAAGTGACTCTGTTATCTCCCTTGATGCCGATGAGTCACCCAGGAACAAACAGTACTTCAACTCTAGTTAAGCAGTTGATTTGCCTGTTACAAAGAGGCATAGCCTTATACACTGCCTTATACACTACACTATATACATTGCCTTATACACTGTAAGCCGCCCTGAGTCTTCGGAGAAGGGCGGGATATAAATGTAAATAATAAAAAAAAAATAGCAGCCTTTGCTGATTTTATATCCTATGGGGTGTGGCTCCATGACTCAGCACTTCCTAGGCCTGCCCCACCCTTGCTTCTGTTGTTCCCGCCTCTCCTGCCTATGAAACCTAGGATCCAGCCAGGCCTGATTGCCATCAGCTGGGTCTGGAGGCATGGCCTGGGAGGGGGGAAGAGTCAGGGGACGGAGGCCTCGTTATCTCCTCCACCTGGCCTACCTCTGACTCCTGGAGCTGAGCCAGGGAAGTCAGTGCTCCTGAGGTAAGTCCTGATGGCCCTTCCCCCTCACTTTCAAAGTCACTTTCTGGCAGGAGGCCCGGCTCGGGGGGTGCAGACACAACAGGAGTCGAAGTCCTTCCCAGAACCTTTTTTTCTGAAAACTGTAGGAGGGACCACCCAGCTAAGCCAAAGTGAGCCTTAATTCCAAGGAACATAGGAAGCGGTAGCTCGAGGGTGGCAGGAAATCCCCTAGGAGACATGCTTGGGGCCTGGGATGCCAGGCAGGTGCCAGTGTTGGCTGGCATAAGGAAAAAGAAGTTGAGGAAACTATGTGAAAAATGGGCTTTGCTAAGAGATGAGAACAGGAAACAAATTTGGTTAAATCAATGTACTTAAAAGAAAAGGGAAATATATAAATAGGAATGTTGGGGGTTTTGTTTGTTTTGTTTTGTTTGTTTGCTTGTTTGTCTCTTTCTCTGTTTTCTATGGAACCACGTGGTATGTCTGTTAAGATTTGCGCCTTCCCTAATTTAACTGAAATTTATGGTGGGAATGATCAAGTGTGCATATAAATCTCAGAGTTTTGTTTTCCTCTTTGTCCTCCTTGTTTTTTATGTGTGTATGTCTAAGACTTTGTGCGCCTCGAGGTAATTGTAACTATAAAAGGTATCTGAGGTCTAGAGACAAGAATTTTAATTGTTAGGGGGGAAAAAGGGTCGAGGCAATTAAAATGGGGAAGAGAGAAAAAGAGCCTTTGCCCTGTGTTTGTCTGGCCAACCAGCACAGAGTAAAGAGAACTTTTATTTCTATTTTTTTGTCTCCTTCCCTCTCTGTATCTTAAAGTAATAATCCAAGTTTATGTGGAAACATTTTAAGTTCACTTACAAGGAAAGTTTATGAGGAAACATTTTAAGTTCATTTACAAGGAAAAAATCATTCCTGCATTTACTGTGTGTTTAAATGTGCATGTGAATCCAGTTTTTTCTTTCTAATCAGTTGTGTCTCCATTTTGTTGAAGCTGCATTATCTGTTTAGTAACTGCAATACTGATGTGTTGTTTCTTTTCAAACTCTGCCTGCAAGATATCTACCTCCCCTAATCCTGTTACAATGCCTTTCCTGGGAAGATTACCCACAAAAAGGGGGAAGGGATCGTATTCTAATGCTTTTCAGCCCCGCACAGATGACTCTGCAACTGTGGAAGCAGAGCACATGGTTCCAGATGCTGCCGCCAGAGAAGACCTTCCATCTGTTTGAGCCAAGAATTGAGTTTGAATCCAGCTCCCACTGAAAGTCATCACAGCAACCAGAGTGGAGCAGACCTTTCAAGCCTGACTGAGCAGCCTTACTACGAAGCATGCCACCCAGCAGACATGAAAGAAAAGACCCTAAGATGTACAAGTAAAGACTAAAAGACTCTTTTCAATCCCCAGAAGACAGCTGGAAAGACTATGGGGGAGGGTAAAAATTCATTGTAAGGTTTTATTTCTTGTCTCCTTATATTGTAATCAGTCTAATGTTCTCATGTAAGGATTGTATTTGAGAGTGGCTATCACAGCAAGTTCAGAACATCTTAGATTTCTGTCTTATGGTAGGGAAATTTGTCCAGCATGTTTGTATTGTTTGTATTGCTTGCACTGTAAAAGTAGCTACATATACAGCACACACAGAGAGACACACCATTCAGAATTAGACTGAAACTATTCCCTTCACTGACCTTCACACAAGGCTTCTCCTATGTTGATTTTTGCTCTGTGGCACTAAAAGCCCAAGGAGTCAGATCTCCCTGCTAATTCCACGGGGGAGGGGCATCCCTTTCAGCCAATTCCCTCACTTGATGAGATTGTGGTCTCATGAGTAGAAGTCCCAGGGCTCATTGTGTATAAAAAAAAAGTCTGGATTGCACACTGATTAACCTCAATTTGGACTAAGAAAAAATCCTGGATGCACTAAAGTAAGAGCTAGGGCAGGTTCAGTAACCAACCCTTGGAAATGGGCATCCTATAATTTAAAGGAAAACCATGGCTGTGAAAATTTTTGGGACATGTGTTTGCTTGAAACCTGTCTGGAAGCTTACAGAAAGTGATACCAAACATCTGAAATTAATTGGCATAGAAAATCGATTCTGCAAAATTCTTACCAGAACATTTCCCCTGGCTGCTAGATCTTCATGCTTGAAAGCTTTTGGGAGCCACTGAAGGAATCTTTTTCTGTTGCCTCTATCAATGCCTTCTCCTTCGGACCAGAAAAAAACTTAAAGTCTCAAGCCTTCCTGATCTGATCAATTTTAATTTTTTGCCCAGAGCATGTTTCAAAACTCATGTTTTGAAAATATTTTCCCTCACTTTGGCTGTACCAATAAATGTTCATGTTGCTTTTTGATATGTACTTCTTGTAGACAAATTATATCAAATTTTAAATTTTCTAATTCATGCAATATTTTTCTTCTTTTAGTAGGTATATTAAGTCCATTTATGTTTATTGTAATCAATTTTTTCTCTTCCATTGTTCATATTTTGTAAAATGGGTTTATTGCTCTAGTAGATCTCGGTTCATGTTGTTCTTTATATTCCACATTATCACCCACTGCACTTTCTTCTTTGTCAGTCATTACTGAGAATTCTTCATGTAGTTCAATCAGTGGGTCTTTTCTTCTTGTCTCCACTTCTTTCTCTCTAAGGTATTCTGTCCAAAATGCTTTGGCAAATTTCCTTATCCTTATATTTCAATGTTTTCTCTCTTGTAATCTGTAGTATTTGCATTTTAATCAATTTTTTAATGGATCTTATGCGGACTCCTCTTGGTAACTTATTTCGCATTGCATATCTTGTATGGACTTGAAATATCTCATTTACACCATCCATCATCTTTTCTTTAGTAATTTCTAGTGCTTTTGCTAGAATTTCTATCATTTTTTCTGCCAAATTTTCTCCCTTCTCTTCTATATTTTGAACTCTGAGATAAAATTCTAATCTGTCTATCCCACAATATTCCACTCTTATCTCGCTCAACCTCATCTAATCTACTGTCGATGTCTCTGATTTTTTTGTCTCTTTGTTCTTCCTTTCCCTCAATTTTTTTGAGTCTATCCTCATATTTTTTCATTATTTGATGTATATTCTTCACCTTTTCATCTGTTTTTTCTGTTCTCTGTTCAATATTCTACACTCTTGTTTGTATTCTTTGGATTCCTTGCCACATCATCTGTAATGTCACTTCCTTTTCCTTCTCTCATTCCCTTTCCTTTTCCTGTTGTAGCACTGTTTGTATTGATCGTTGTCCTCCAGATGGTGAAGAAGAAGGAGTCGATGTGGAAGAACCGATAGCTGTTGCCTTTCCACTCATTTCTGTGACATAGTCTTCAGGTTCTTCTATATCTTAATCCACTTATATGTAGGACAAATATTCTCCCAAGTAACAGTAAAAAAGGAAAGACCAACTCAAAAAAAAAAAAAAACCAAGAGAGAGAAAAAAAGAGAGAACAGAAAAAATATTCAGACTCTTGTATGTCTTAATCCAATTAACCAAAGGGGTGTTGACCACATTCACAGTCTCCAATCAGGGGAAAAAGAAAAAGAAAGAAAAAAGCTGAGGGGAAAAGGAGAAAGTTTTCTTTTGTTAATTCTCAACTAATATTTACAGCTCTCATTCCAGAGTCACTGCAATCTTCTATTTTTCAATTTCAGACTCCTGCCACTGATAGTTTCCCAGAAGAGCACTTGAATAAATAATCCTGCAAACAGTCTTTGATGCTCTCCCCACTATTTTATCTAGAATAGGCTCAGAGTCCTTGAAATGCACACAGTTGTTACTTTCTTAAACCAAAGAAAAAAAGAGAAACAATATTTCCAATCCACTAGATGGCAGTGTTGCTTATTGCTTATTTTCTCCACTTTCCCTCTTTTTCATATCCAATACACAATACACAAAAGAATAAAAATAGAGAAAAAAGAAAAGATAAAAAAGTAGACAAAAACAGAACCAGAGAAAAATTGTTCTAAAAAGGCACTAAGAGTAAAAAATAAAAAATAAAATAAAATGGAAATCTTCAATCCAGTCCAGTCCAGGTTAAAAAGTAAAATTGTCCATAGACATCCACATATAAAAATAGGTTAAAAAATAGGGAAAACTACCTTAGTCTCAGGCTTAATTCCGCCTTCTTCTGTCTTCAATTTTAACTTTCTTTTAATCTCAGGGTGTTCTCTCTGATAATCTATTTAAAAATACTCTCACCAAGCCGACATACTTTCTCTCAATCTCTGCCATTCTGGAGCTGTCCCATCTTCAGCAGCTTTAATGGCTGCCTCTTTGCTGCCGGAAAAAGGGGCTTCTCCTGGATCAACCAGGGACTTTGCGATGTCCCTGGGATCAACATCCTCCTCTATCACCATCTCTATGGGATGGTGAGGTTCAAAATGGACCGTCCAGCAATGAAGATATCGGCGATCTTGAAGCTTCAAGATTGCCTGTCATACCGTCATACCGTCATGATGTCGGCTCTGCCCTCCCTTTAAGCAAATTATTGAAGCTCAATGTTTTAGAATTAAATTGAACCCTGAGCAAATCATTCAAAAAAATTTCAAGAATCATTATAAAGTATCTGATTAGGAATAACTATTCCATTTTCACCCATATTTTCCAAAAGACATTTTAGCATATCATTTTTAAAATCAAATGCTTATAAGAGCTACTATATTCACATTTACATTTCCTACTAACAATGTCCTAACATATCTTACCACCTTAAACACTGAAAATGTATAATATTTTATATTCTAATGGAAACCAACTCTTGCCAAGATTTTAATGGCACTAAATAATAATTCTCCATTTTCATTCAATGAATTACTAAATTAATGAATAGGCCCAAAAGTATAATTTGAAAATATGAAAATAAGTATTTATTATGCTATGAAATCTGAAGCTTTAAAAAGATCCTAAAAGTTTGACCACTATATAAGAAATAAAGCATTAACATATTTGTAATGCTTGAGTGAAATCAGCATAACCAAATTATCAGTGTATCTATACATCTTGAAGCCTTATTCATTTTTAATTTGTTCTTTTCCACAGACTCATAAGTATTTTCACTTATCTCTGAATTATTGGAAAACTCATTGTACATCATGTTTCTTCAATGGTAAAAAGATAATCTGGACTCTTATTTGCCATCTCTGTTGCATAATTATGGACTAAATATGGAATAAAGTTGAAGTGCTCTTTACTTATAATGCTGCTTGATTCTGAAAAGTTCTTTTTGGCATATAGATATGGATAGAGGCAATGTATATTTTTGTTTTTTATCCTTTGTGATGTGGTGCTTGCTCTAATCTTAATATAGGTTTGACTGGGAGCGTGCTAGGTGCAACCTAAACTGGAAATTCCTTATAATAATTTTCCAATGGCACTATCCTCATTTATATATTTTATGCAGCTTGAAATATTGATATTGACTTAATAAAGAGATTTTTCTTGGAATGATTGCTTCCAAATATTTAACCAAATTGGGAAAACAAACCAAGTAGGTACTTTTACTTGCACTGATAGATCTTATAATCAATTATTTTTTATTTATTTTTATTTATTTATTTGGTCAAGCATGTATTAGATAACAAATAAAAGTATAGACATAATTATGAATATATGAGACTGATACAAGTAAATGTGGAAATAGGACAGGGACGGTAGGCATGCTGGTGCGCTTATGCATGCCCCTTAAAGACCTCTTAGGAATGGAGTGAGGATAGAAAACTACTAGGAGACTTCTGGGGTGGTGCCAAGGTGGTGCAGTGCAGGGGTACTAGACTCCGTTCTCCCTACCTGATTTTCTGCATTTTGGAAACCAGTAACAGCAAAGCAGGTCCTTGCAGGGGACAGCTATAGTGAGGGGAACATCCAGGGGTGACAGGAAGAGAAGCAATCCCCCATTATGAAGGGTGAGAGCCCTAAAAACCAGCGCAGAAGAGACCAGATGTCAAGGCAAGGTCCGGAGACATGGTGGCCCAACAAAGATATAAGAGGAAGCAGAAAGTGAGAAGTGGCAGAAGTATTGGCGGATAGGAAAAGAAAAAAAAATGTGTGACACCGAACTATCTCTCTGATGGATGGGATTTATAAAAATTACTGAATAAAAGTGAGTCTCTGAGTTGGAGATGGTGGTGCCTTCACGGTGGGAGCAGAGAAGAAAGAAGACAGAATCGTTGTAGATTGGTGAGGAGGGAAGGTGATTGTGAGTATGGACTGAATGGTTGATATATTGGAAACAGTGTTTCGAGAGACAAAATTCTGTGGAGGAATGTGGCAGGAAGAACGAAAAGGCTACCTTTTTGGGACAATGGTGATAGAAGTGAAAGAAAGTAAAGAAAGTGAAGAGAAAGACAATGACAATAACAGTGCAAATTGAAGGTAGCCGCCATTCAGAAAGCAGAGAACAAGGAATCTGCAGAGTGAGCAGAGAGACTGAAGACTAAGAACTGTGGTAATTTAAACAACTTTGAAGGAGATCTACTTTTAAACAATTGTATATTGTATATTATATTATAATAAGATATAATAATTTACAAAATTGGATGTTAACACCATATTATTATTTTAAGGAAGATCTAGAGTGAAAAAGGTGACAATTGATGGTATTGTGGAATTATTTTTTTCAAAAATTTAAAAATGTCAAATACATCCACAGTAACTAAAGTGACAAAAAAATGTCAATGACAGCCTCTCCAGCAGAGCAAAAGTCAATTACAGATATGGCGTGCAATGAAAAACCAGGCCGACACCAACCTTGCAAAGTCTACAATCTTCACTAAATATGATTCAGGAGTTCATGATAAAAACACAGGAATCAATAACAAATAATCATGAGGAAATGAAGGGTGAATTAGAGGAAGTAAAAGAAGACATAAAGAAATTGGACAATAGAATGGGAAAAATTCAAGATACACTAGAACAGAAAATAAAAGACACAGAAGTAAGAACAGAACAAACCGAAAAGAAATTAGAAGAAACCAAAGAGAGATTGGTAGCAGCAAACAGAGACTTGAAGGAGCCAATTACCCACTTCGAATTAGAGAGATCTGCCTTCTACCTGAGGTTTCAAAATATCACAGAGACAAGAGAAGAAGATTTATACAAATCTTTTCATTCGCGTGGGGCTGGCTTAAATTTTAAATTTTAAATTACATAAATTTTATCGATTTTAAATTTTTTACTAATTTTAAATGGGGTTTTGGTTTTTATAATTTTTTAAAGTTCTAGGCTAATTATAATAAGTTTTTTAACTTGCATTTTAAATTGTATACTGTAGTGCCTGTATTTTATTGTTGCCTGTACACCGCCCTGAGTCCTTCGGGAGAAGGGCGGTATAAAAATCAAATAAATAATAATAATAATAATAATAATAATAATAATAATAATAATAATAATAATAATAATAATAATAATAATAATAATAGCTGACCCACTACAAATGGATAAAAGTGAATTAAGAAACAACATTGATGAAGTATACAGGGTGCAAATGAACTATGCTAGGAGACACAGATTACCACGGGAGATAGATATAAGGTTTGGGGAAAGAGTGGTCAGGGATGAAGTTTATAGAAGAAAAGGGATGACCAGTTGACCTACAAAGTAAAAGAGGTCATAATCCTCAAACAAATACCAAAGAGAATTAGGGAGAAACAAAAAGACAACCAGTTCCTTACCACACAATTAATAAAAAACAAAATAATGTTCTGTTGGCTGATACCAGAAGGACTGCTAATAACATGGCAGGATAAGAAAATAAGGAAAGACACAATAGAAAAAGACCAGGAATTCTATACATGATATATAGAGAAAGAATCAGACAGCAGAGAAGAACTGGAAACCCAAAGTCAAGAGGCACAACAGCTAGAGGGAAAGGAACTGGAAAAAGATACGAGAGAGAGAAGTGATCTTAAGACACAGGAAAGAGAAGGAATGAGAACAAGAAAGCAAAGGGAAACAAGACAAAGGAGGGAAGTAAGGGTGACAAATAAATAGTGGAATGGGGGAAGAAGTGAAATTATTTTCAGTCAACATAAATGGATTAAATTCACCGATAAAAAGATGACAAGTAATTGCAGACATTATATGTTTACAGGAAGTCCATATGAAAAAAGGGGAAAGCAATCTTCTGGAAGCCCCCAAATTAGTTAAATTATTTTTGGCCCTATCTGAAGTTAGAAAAAGAGGAATCAAAGTTTATATAAAAGACCGGTTAAAACCCAAACAAATACATGCAGACAAAGAGGGAAGAACGTTATTGATTGAGATATTAATAAAACAAAAAAGAACATTAATTGCAGTCATATATGCACCAAACACTCAACAGAAAGAATATTACAGCAAATTACATAAACAAATTGTTACATTGGAAATAGATAACATATGTTTATTAGGAGATTTCAACGATATGCTTATAATATGCTAATATATAATATCCTAATATGCTTTTAGGAGATTTCAAGACTATAAAACAGGAAGTTAAAAAAAATTATGAAAAGAGAATATTACCAAAGACTTTATTTGAAATGACCCGAGAGCTAAGTTTGAAAGATATTTGGAGAGAAATCAACCCACAAAAAAAAATATCAATATACATATTTTTCCAACCCACACAACTCATGGTCTGGAATAGACATGGCCTGGATGGATCCAGAAACAGGAAAAAAGGTAGAGGAAATAGAAATAAAACCGAATGTTTGGGGTGATCATAATCCATTAATAGTTAAATGGAAAGGGGAAGAAAAAAGAAAAAAGAGATGGACCATGAATCAAAAGATAATGAAAGAAGAAAAAACTACATTCAATACATAAAAAAAGAATTAGTATTTTTCCTACAGGAAAATTGGAATGAACAGACAACTATTCAAAACCTGTGAGACACAACTAAAGCTTATGTCTGGGACCCACAATGGCGTATACTATATGAAGAAATAAAAACAAAAAGAAACAATATATAGAATTGGGAGAAATTGGGAAAATTAGAAGACAAAATGTAGAAAGAACCTCACAACCAGGAAATTAGAGATAAAAAAGAGATAATTAAACATAGACTTAATCACACAAGAACGAATAGCGAAAAAAATTAGAGCAACCAAACAAAACTACTTTGAAAATGCAAATGAAACAGGCAGATGGTTGGCCTACAAATTAAAAAAAAGAAAAAGAAAAGAAATCAATACAACAACTAGAAGATGAAAATAGGATAGCACAACATCAGAAGGAAGAAAAAGAAAATATAGCAGTAAGATACTACCAAAATTTATAAAGTCAGGAAAACATAGAGGAGCATGACATTAAAAGATATCTACAGCAGAGAAATCTCCCAACCTTACCAGAAACCGCAAAAGAAACATTAGAAAGAAAAATAATGACGTTAGAATTAAAAAGGGCAATTCAAAAACAAAAAAGCAATAAAGCAAGGTCCAGATGGAATTCCAGTGGAATTTTACAAATAATTACAAAAACCACTAGAGAATTTACTATTATAAACATATAACGAAGTACTAGACTGAGCAATTATACCAAAATCTTGGATGGAAGTACTGATAGCACTCGGAGGCTTCAGTTGGTCCAGAACGCAGCTGCGCGGGTGATAGAGGGAGTTCCACGTAACTCCCATGTAACACCTCTCCTGCGCAGACTGCACTGGCTACCTGTTGCCTTTCGGGTGCATTTCAAGGTTCTGGTTACCACCTTTAAAGCGCTCCATGGCTTGGGACCTGGGTACTTACGGGACTGCCTGCTGTTACCTCATGCCTCCCACCGTCCCGTACGCTCTCACAGAGAGGGACTTCTCAGGGTGCCGTCCGCCAAACAATGTCGGCTGGCGGCCCCCAGGGGAAGATCCTTCTCTTGGGGGCTCCTACTCTTTGGAATGAACTTCCCCCTGGTTTACACCAAATACCTGACCTTCGGACCTTTCGCCGCGAATTGAAAACATATTTGTTTATTCGCGCGGGGCTAGCTTAAACTTTTTAAACTGTTTAGTTTCTAAATTTTAAATTCTATTTATATTTTAAATTGGGGTTTTTAGATTTTAATTATTTTAATTTTTCGGCCAATTGTGTAATATGTTTTTTAATTCAGTTTTTAATATTGTATATTGTGTATGTTTTTAGCCTGGCTGTACACCGCCCTGAGTCCTTCGGGAGAAGGGCGGTCTAGAAATTCAATAAATAAATAAATAAATAAATTAAATAATAATAATAATAATAATAATAATAATAATAATAATAATAATAATAATAATAATAATAACCTTAATTCCCAAAGATAATGCGGAAAGGAAAAAAATCCCAAATTATAGGTCAATCTTGCTGCTGAATGCAAACTATAAGGTATTTATGACAATAATGGCAGAAAGAATGAAACCCATATTAAATGAAACCATACAACCAGCTCAGAATGGATTTTTACCCACCAGACACATAAAAAATAATATAAGAACGATAATAAGTATGCTAGAATATTATGAAACACATCCGGAGAAACAAGCCGTTTTGATATTCCTCAATGCACAAAAAACATTCAACAACTTAATTAACCAATTAAGAGTAATGAATTTTGGTGAGAAATTTATTAGAAAAGTAAAAGCAACATACTCAAACCAGAAAACAAAAATACTATCAAATGCAGAAACAACAGAAGGCTTCAACATAACAAAAGGAGTCAGGCAGAGATGCCCCCTATCTCCTCTGCTATTTATTTTTTCAATAGAAACACTGTTGCAACAAATTAGAATCGGGAAATCAAAGGATTAAAAATTAGAGGACAAGAATATAAATTACAGGCCTTCGCTGATGACTTGGCATTTATTATAGAAGAACCTTTAGAGATGGAATTAACATTACTACAGAATATAAACCAATTTGGCAAGGTAGCAGGGCTTAAAATAAATAAGAGAAAACTAAAATAATAACCAAAAATCTAACTGAAAGACAAAATGAAGAATTAGAGGAGAAAATGGGAATTTTAAGAGCAAAAAAAAAATAATAATACCTGGGAATATGGCTATCAGCACAATGTAGTACGATAAAAGAGGATATTATAATGCACTGATAAAACAAATACGTAAAGATTTGGAACACTGGAATAAATTACAATTATCACTAATTGGCAGAATTTCAACAATCAAAATGAACATATTATCCAAATTGCTGTATCTTTTTCAAACCATACTGGTAAAATTAGAGAAGAAAGTTTTCAAACAAATAAATAAAATAACATCCAAATTTATATGGGCAGGTAAAAAAACCCACATCAAACTTAAATTGTTACAAAACAGTAGGAATCATGGGGGGTTTGGCCTCCCGGACTGGGAGCTCTACTAACAGGCAGCAATCCTAACATGATTAAGAGATTGGATTCAACTCAAAAACAAAAGAATATTAGCATTAGAAGGACACGATCTTCAAATAGGTTGGCACAGGTTTCTATGGGAAAGTAAAAACAAAACACATTCATATTTTTAGAGGCATATCTAAAATATCTAAATGTTAAATCTATTTAATATCTAAATTAAATATCTAAATCACATCCCTACACAACATCTGGGTAAAGATAAAAAAAATCATTATACAAAAATCCCAAACTGGTTATCGACAATGGAGGCAATGACACACCCAAATACAATAGACCTCAGTAAAACGGTAAGATATTCAGAAATTTTAGACGAGAAAGGAGAATTAAAATCAGTGGAAACGTTGAAAACACAAGGAATAAATATAGAATAGTGGTCCTACTTACAAATCAAAACAAGACTAAAAAAGGATCAAGAACAATTCAGCATATATGAAAAACAATTGGAGTTGGACAAAATTTTAATAGGAAAGGAAGGAAAAATGATTACAAAATTATATAATTTCTCACTAAGATATAAAATGGAGGAAGAAGTTGTAAAAGAAATGATGATTAGCTGGGCCAGGAATTCTGGTCACAACATAGAGTTAGAACAGTGGGATAAACTATGGGAAAGGAACTACAAACACACAACAGCAGTTGCCTACAAAGAAAACCTTTATAAAATGTTTTATAGCTGGCATTTGCCACCAGCGAGATTGGTCAAGATGTACCCAAATTTATCATCCAATTGTTGGAGATGTAACCATAAATATAGAACATTCTATCATATGTGGTGGGCGTGCCCCATCACAAGGAAGTATTGGTATAAAATTCAAACATGGTTGGAAGAAATTACAAAGCAAAAAATAGATTTGAAACCTGAACTGTTTTTATTAGGAATACCGGACCCGAAAATGAACAAAAACCTTCAATACATTACATTACACATACTCATTGCAGCAAGAATCACATTCGCAAAAAAATTGAAACAAAACATTGTACCCTCAGACAAAACAGTAATTAGGAAAATTCTAGAATGTGCAGAGATGGATAGAATGACTATGGAGTTGAAAGAGAGAGAGGATTCAGAATATTATGAAATATGGAATAAAATGTATAGTTGGCTCGAAAATAGAAACAAGAAATGTTTAACTTAATATTGATGAAACTCAAACTGGAGTAACTGAATAATATTAAATAAACAGATATAAATATAAACAAATATAAATGTGTAAATAAGAACAATGAATATTGTAATGTATGTATATATACATATATATATATATAGGTTGGAGTAATGTGATTATCCTACTATTGAGTAGTAAATAGAAATGATAGAACAGAGAACTACAAAAGCAAAATACGTATGTCAATACAGAATGCAGTAAAATTACCATTTATGGTATATAATGTTCAATATGTTATGTCTTGACGTGTTTTGTTTTTATATGTATGATTGTTTTTTGTGTTGTTTTTAAAGACAAATTGTTTAATATATTTTTTTAAAAAAGAAAATTTCTAGATTTGTTCAAATTTATTGTATATCTAGAATACTTACCATATTATTGTACCGTTTCTACAATTACAGGTGAAGAATTTTGATCAGAATTAAAAGGGCCCAGAGATCTTTGCCATGTAGCTATATAATGATTAATGGGAATATGCTGGATGTCATATAATTGCATAATTTGTTCTCCTAATATATCTAAAATATATCTGGCTTTTGTAGGCCAGGTCTGGAGATACTGTAAGTAGGACTCTGCAAACTTCAGGAAAAAAATTTTTTGGGACCCAGAACATTTACAGCACCTCTTTGCTCCTTGTGAAAGCAATCAAGCTTTTTGGGGGGAACAGGACGGATTCTGATCAAATAATGCCACTGATTTAAGGAATCAACTCATTCAAGTTAATGTGACTTTTGAAGTAGTGGTACCATTTTTTCAAAGGTGACAAAGAAGCCAGAGAAAGCTGCTTTCATGAATAGCAGAGAAATAAGCAAAGATTAGAAATGAATATCTAGAAAAGGATTATTAGTAGAAGAGAATATTTGTACCTCCAGGTTGAATTGGGGGGCCTTTGATGCTCTCTGAACTTGAATACCAAGCACCCCAAATATTATTGAATTTGCACCCAGTAACAAGAGCTAATATTACTTTTTCAAAATGAAAAATGTTCAACTTTAAAATGCATTCTAGAATATAATGATGTAACAATTTAATGAACTTACTGAAATCTGGGACTTGTTCACTGAGTATTATTTTGAGTTTTGCTGCATTGTGATGCAAACCAAACCAAAAGTAAAGTAAACACTTCAACATCTTTGACTTCTGTTACCATTTAAATAAGATGACTTACTCCTTCATATGTCTCAGCTTAGTTGTAGCCATAGTATTATTGAGAGCTCTCAATCTCACAGGTTCCAACGGAGTCACTTCAGTGAAACTTCTAGTTCCTACAAATTAATGCACAAACTAATTCAGCTTGTTGTCGTCTGCATTCTGCAAATCCAAAGCATTATCCAAGGGCAAACAAAAAGTAAGCAGCAATTCACTTTTTCATCTGAAAATACTTAATTAAAGGTAATTAGGTTGTTAAATGCATATTAATATAATTTGGTTTAACAGGTCCATGAAACACAATTATTTTTAATGGTATACTACATCCCCAAACTACAAAGTTTCATAAAAGAGGCTTATATGCATTTCTTACAAATGTATATGTATCTCATTTCCTTCAGCAGATATTTATGGAGTCAAGTTGTTTTGTCATTATTATTAGCCTACTACTATTTATTCTTCCAATAAATAACAGCCCTTACCTTGAATATATTCTGATCATTCCAACCAAGAGTCTAGGAATCATAATATTTTCATTGTATGAAGGAAGTTCCAAACAAGATGTTTTTGTCTATTATTACTGAATAAAAGTAATAGAGTTCATGCAATGGACACACAGTTTTGCAGAACTATATGTCAGAGAGTGATCAGTGATATACTATTTTTGATATACTACTGAGTATCTACTTTACAAAAGCTTCCTTCCTATGTCCTATAATATTTAATTTCTTCCACATTCCTGAATGTCTGTCTGCCTATTCTGAACTACCTACCTGCTGTAATGTAACTCAGGATATAATTCCTATAATTACTCCCCTCATATTTAGGATTTCATCTATCACATTAAAAACTATATTTTGATGGCAACTTCTGGAGAAACAAAACAAGCTGCAGCCAAAGTTTTGATTTCTAAATTGTAGCCATGGGCCTCAGTTTTATCCCTCCTACATAAAAGTAAAACTACCAATCCCATTTTCTTACCCTATTAATATTTGAAGTCTTTTTGGAAAGACTTCATGATACATAACCAGGCCCTGTGTGAACTTTACATCTTTGAAAAAAAAGCCTGCATAATAGTTAGCAATTCAATTTAAATCAATTTCATTGATTTAAAGGGAGCATACAAATATATTTATATAATTAGCACATATTTCTGTTTAAGTTGTATATAATAGAGAAAATAATGACATTTTCTCTCCATTTCTCACGCTTTCATCAGCAAATTGAATACCAAAAATATCCCTTAATATTTTGAAATTAACTCATTTACATTCTCTAAACATACCTGATAATAAAAATACCTACAGTATGTTCGGAAATAGAATAACTTTTGAAACTATTTAAACAATAAACTTGTTGGAAGAAATGTCCATCTGGGTTCAGTTCCAAGTGGGAAGAAAGACACTGGAAACACAGAGATTACTTGGAAAGATGGTTTAGTAGTGGACAGGACCACGTGGTTTGAGATCCTGGCAAAAAGAGCACATGGGTGAGAGAGGGAGAGATTTATATCCTCTCTTGGGCCCTGCCTTAGAGCTTCCTGTTTCTATATAAGAAATGTACTCTGATTGGTTGTCAGACTCCCATGGGGCCATGCAGGGGTAACTTTGTAGGTTGTCCCAGGCCTGGTTGAATCTTGCTGGGTGAAGATATAATGAAGGGGCTTTGGGCAATTCCTATTATGGCTTAATGGCTTTGTCCTGGTTTGGATCTTGAGTGAGGGCTAATCCTATCATGTCCTGAGGGCCATGTCTTTTGTGTTGTAGATAAGCTGGCCCAGCCTTTGTCTTGTATTTTGGTTGGCACTAAAATATCTGCTGAGGCAGCAGGATGCTGAGGCTCTGAGTTTGTCTTTAAAAACGTGTTTCTCCTTTAGGGAAAATGTAATATTCTGCTTTTTAATATTTCCTACAGTATTTCATTCTTCTAGGAGAGGGATGAGTGGTAACTTCCTGCAAACTTTAATATGGATTTGACGCATTCTATACCTAATGGTTCTACCACCTGTGAGAGAAGACAAAGTATTATCATTTGATTGTTCTTTATAACTGCTTTACATTGCAACTTCAAGCATCTAATATTTCATGAACATTTCCACTGATTAATGTTAATAAAGAGAACAACTTGCTTTAGCATGTTATCTAACATCATCTGTGATCAATATTTAAATTCCAGAGACATTAAATAAATATTTCCTTTGATTGAATAATTTCTTGAAATTATTTAACCTATTTCAGTTATTTATTACTGGGAAAAGGTTTACATGAAAAGAAACCATAATTTTAATCCTCCATAAACAGAAATGAGTGTTTAATACTGGAAAATACTGAGTGCAATTTTGGTATCATAACAACGTAGGACTTACAATTCTTAAACTATAAATTTAATATGACTTATGCCTTGTTCAAGCAGCTGGAATGTATTAAATATGTTATCAAGTTAGAAACATACTACCCTGTTTCCCCCAAAATAAGACATCCCCTGATAATAAGCCAATCGGGCTTTTGAGCGCATGGTAATAACGCCAAGCACTTATTTCAAGGTTCAAAAAAATATAAGACAGGGTCTTATTTTTGGGAAAACACGGTATTATAAACGGTAAGATATCAACTTGGTGACTTAGTCTAAGTCTTAGCTGGAGTTGATGGGATCTCAAGAAGAGAGATTTTAGCAAACTAAGATCTATGAATCAGCATACGGAAAAGTGGAGACAAGGATGTGAACCTAGTAAACTAGATTTTATTTTATTTTCTTTCATCTTTAATTTCTTGACTTACTGCTTCTTCCTTTTCCGTGCACTTTGCATAATACTAATTATTTTGAAAGAATAATATGAGTATGTTCATAGTTTTACATACGAATTATTGGTCTATATAAGGGATAATATAGTACCAATAAAGGAGAACATTTGAAGCTCAGGGTTGAAATGATGGGTCCTTAGTGCTGTCTGAGCTTGTTTCTTTTCTTGCAGACCTTTCACTACCCTAATTAAATAACCTCATCAGTACTAGTAAGGAGTGCTGTTTGCTGTCAGTTTATATTCTGGTGACTTGCCTATTTGGGTGGGTGGGGAGAGTCTTAGACATTCTTTGGTTGGGCTGTTTACTGGTATCTCTTTGGCAGTTTCTTGATTGGGATATTGTTTACTTGATTGTTGGTCCAAAGTTAACCTTGGAGTTAATCTATGCTAATCTGGGTGCTGATTACTGGTGGAGAGGTGCTTGTGTCTTTTTGTTTTCTTTTGGGCTGGTTGATTGTATTTTTTGCATAGTCTATAGATGTTGTTAATGTCTATGTGTATATTAATGGCTGATTTGTCAGAGTGCCAGACTTCTAGAAATTTCCTGGCATTTTTGGACTTGGCCTGGTCTAGGATTGTCACATTTTCCCAATTGAGACTGTGATTAAATCTGTCTATATGTTCTGATATTAATTTTTTTTGGTCATGCTTCTGATTGCCAGTTAGTGTTTAGGGATGCGTTCTTCCAATCTTCTGCTTGTTTGTCCTACATAGTGATTGTTGCAATTCCTACACTGTATGTTGTAGATGAGTCCTGTTTTTTCTTCTGGGGTTGCTGGATCTTTTGGTTTGCTTAGGACATTTTGAAGGGTTTTAGTAGGCTTGTGTGCTACACTGATTCCATATGGTTGTAATAGTCTGTTGGTGGTTTCTAAGATATTCTTGATATATGGCAGTGTAATTCTTTTTAGGGTTTGTGTTGGTTGTGCTGTATTGAGTTGAATGGTCAAGACTTTTTAATTAAGTTGCGTGGGTATCCATTTTGTTGGAATGTGTTATATAGATGCTCCATTTCCTTTTACTGCTATTCGGGTTTGCTGTGTTTGGGCTTGTTTAAATAAAGTCCTTACACAGCTTCTCTTGTGGGAGGTTGGGCTGTTGTTTTGGTAATGGAGCACCTGGTTACTATGGGTGTTTTTTCTGTAGACTTATATTTCTTTAGAGAAGAATTCTTTATTGGCCAAATGTGATTGGACACACAAGGAATTTGTCTTTGGTGCTCTCAGTTTGTCATTGTGGTCTTTGCTGATAAGGATGTCCAGGAAGGGTAGCGAGTTGTTGTTTTCTTTTTCTCTAGTAAACTGGATTCCTTTAAAAATATTATTGATGGTTCTTTGGGTGTTCTCTAGTTAGTCTTTTTTATTATGGTGAAGGTGTCATCTACATATCTGATCCATATTTTAGGTTGTATTTGTGGAAGTGCTATGCCTTCTGGGTGTTGCATGACAACCTTCACTATAAGTCCTGAAATCAATAATCACATTGGTGTTCCTTTAATTTGTTGGTAAATTTGGCCTCAAATAGGAAGTATAAAGTTAAGTAGAGGTTTATGAGATCCGTAATCCTGGGTGTTTTGATCTTTCTGTACTCAATTAAGTCAGGTGTACTATGAAGCAATGCAGTCATGGATTCTTTGCTAATTCTGCATCTATAGACGTAAACAGGGCTATGACAACAAATGAGACCATGATTTCATCCTCATCTATAAGTCATATCTCTGGTTGTTTGAAGACATTGTAGTGGAGAGTTAACCGAGTGTTGGCTTCCTCTTGTGAGATGCCCAAGGTTTTTTGTTAATTTTTTTTTTTGCAATGTTGTGTGTAGGGGTCTCTAGTAGAGATATGATTAGATGGAAGGGTATGCCAGTTTGTGTATTTTGGGGCAACTGTAGAAGAGTGGGAGAACTGTAGAACTGTAGAAGAGTGGGAGACTGCTTCTCTTCTGCTACTGTTCCTTTTTTGTAATTTGGCCTTTCTTAGTGAAGTCACTAAGGGGTTCTCTTGATTTGGTTGTCTAGTTTTTGTATTCTATAGGTGTTCACAGGGATGTAGTTTCTTTGTCCTCCAGTATTTCTTTTGCTTTTTGTTGGCATTGTGCTCTATCCATAATCACCTTGGTTTGGCCTTTGTCTGCAGGTAGGATGATGGTCTGGTCCTGATTTAGGTTTCTGACAGTACTTTGTCTTCTGTTGCAAGTTGATTCTGTTCCTGTCTTCTTCTAATCTCTGGAATGATGCTTTGTCAGATGTTTTCTTGGAGCTCTGTGGGGAGTTTGGTGGTTTTAAATGCTATCATGCAGCTCCATCTAAGGCTGCAAAAAAAATTCTAGGTGATTGGCATCACTTGTATTATAGTTTAGCCCTTTTTGTAGAATCCTGTGTTCTGCTGTGGGATAATATAGGATATGATTTTTTTTCTCCTTTAAAAACTAGAGTTTAGATCACATAGAAATGAAAAGGAACGATCACCTATTTGGAACTATAGCTTTATCAGTGTATTGATGGCTGCCATCAACAAACCAATCAACCACTAGGAAGGCACCACATAAAGATTACTCACAGAATAGCCCAAAGCACATATTCCAGTAGAGAGAAGCTCCCTAATGTTGGGCTCCAGCATCAGTCTGAAAGCTTGGAAGAGTAAATCTCCGGTGATTGACTAGTATTTAATCTTATTTTTTTTAAAAAAACTTCCCTTGCAGGCATGCATTCAAATGCCTCCTTTTAAAACATTACATGTATTCCTGCTGCACTATTAGAAGAAATCAACTGGGCATACCAAAAGTCAAGATGTTAAATAAGACCTCAGCTGATGAGTTATGTTGAACAAGGTTAAGCCAAAAGTTAACTCCTTTTCTTCAGTTCTATCAAAAGTCAACCAACAAGGGAGAGAAAATCTACTACATATTGAACTTTTAAGGAGTATTTCTGTTAGGCTGACTGTTGCAATTACTTCTGGTTCAGGATAAACAACTTCAAGTTTCTTTTACATGCACAAAATGTTGGCTCAGCATTTTATGCAACAAGTCAAGAATATCCAATTGTTGGTATTGTAATCAAACTGAAGAACATGCTATCTCACCTTCAGAATTGATACCTACAATATTCTCCATGTATCTGACCATTGCGTTGATATCACTGTCCTGTCAATCAAAGAAGATAGTCTATTAGTTGTTTCAACAAAAATACTGAAAATTGGGAACAATGCCATTTATTATTGCATTGTTACAAGTAAGTTACTGAAGATCAGTAATGCAAGTTAAGAAAAAAATATTAACATAATCAGAAGTGGCAACTAAGGGCTGTTCATAAGGGTCTAGAACAACTCAACTCACTATGGTTTATTCATCGTGGGACAACTTGCCACAGGACAAGAGTTACATTAATATCAAAGAAATGGTGGAATAGACTAATTAAAGAAAGGATATCAAAGGAGGGAAAAATGAAATGTAAATGACAAAAATTAAAATAATGTTTTAATTATTTTAAATAACTAAATTGAATTGAATTGTTGAATTGTCTTGTGGCAAGTTGGCCATGGCGAGTTATTCCATGGCAAGTTGGTCATGGCGAATTGACCCTGGCAAGATGGCTGTGGCAAGTTAGCCATAGCGAGTTGGCTGCAGCAAGTTGTCCCATTCCAGTTCCTAACTACTCACAACTGAAAGACATGAGCATAAATAGCATAAGAATAAGCAAAAGCTGAAGCTGCCTCAGTTTCCCCAACTAAAGTGGTAATTATGTAAACATATCCCAGATTCCTAAACTATTAAAACATTTTCTAGTAAGCCAAGATTTTATCAAAATACCAAAATCTGCATATGATACTACAGTGTAGGCTTTGTTACTTCCTTATTTGAATGAAATGTCATCCAATATAAAGTACAAAAGGGGCAGAGTTTTTTCATTAGCTCCTACCCCCCCTGCCTCCTCCGATCCAAGGACAACCATGCTATCAAGTATCTGTTAATTCAAAAAGACAGGAGGAAGAAGTCTAGACTTTAAATCTCAGACCATAGGGATTTAAATTTCTGGTATCTTTGCCCTGGAAATAGACAATCAATTGTGTATTTCTGCTTTACTATTTCCTTTACTGTTTTCTGCAGTAAAGATTCTAATCTAGACAAGTCAAGTCTGGGAATCATTTCTTTCTGACATTGCCTTTTTTTCATTTTACTCTCTAGCATTCTTTTCCCCATCTCTTCAAGGAACAGGATACTGGGAAAGAAGCTGAAGTTTGCCTTTGAAATAAGGCCAAAAGCCAATCAACATTAAGTCTTTCTACATCATTAAATCATTCTACAATTGTTGGTTGTATTGCCCTGCTTTAGTGGAAGAATGATTTATTTGATTGACTAATTGATTATGTGCCATCAAGTCAGGATAGATTCTTAATGACTACATAGATAAATTTAAAACTAAATACAAATTTATTTGTAATTGATTTGATGGAAGAAATGGAAAGTTTTGCTTTTCTAGCGAAGTCAACTCAATCTCAAAGTACATAAATTAGGTCAGAGTCTGATTTTTTAAAATAATTAGAAATATTGCTTTATTTAATATTTACCTATTCATTCATTCAAAGTATAAAACTTTATTCTGAGCTTTAAAGTGTTAAACTGAGTTAAACTAATTATTAGGGAATGTAGCCAAAGGATATGTCAATTGCCATGGAAAATAAGAATTTATATGTATCCTTATCTATATCTATGTATATCCTTATCTGTATCTATATCTATGTATTTTTTTCTCTTGCAGAGAAAAAGTAAATAATATTTAGTATCTATTTACTAATTTAGCAACTATTTTATTTCAGTTCAATTCATTTTATTACTATATAGAAATTATATATTGAAAGAATACATAGAAATTGTACTGAAAATTAAACTCTTCTATAATGTTGATTGCTGGTAGACTGGATTTTTGAATGAACTGGTAATTTACTGTGCTCTTTCTATACCTTCATTCAATCATCAATTAGCTCTTGTGACCACAGAAAATGGAGAATACATAGGCTGTCAAATAACAATATAACTAAAATAGACTTTAGTCTATTTTATTCTGAACTGAAATTCAAGTCGTTCCTTTTTCAGAAATACAGAAGCAAATATAAATTTGGGGTGTGAGTGGAGAAAATAGGTAGTTGAGTGTTTCACAACAGAAGGAATAAAAAAGGGCTTCAGTATAAAATTAGTTAGCAAATAATTTGCAAAACTGTTGGATTCCAAGAGAAATAGGTAACTTGTTATCCTATAGAAGTTTGGTCCAAATCAGCAGAGCAAATCAGCAAAGCAATGTCAAGAAATGATAAAACCTTAAATTCAAAATATCAGGAAGACATAGCATTGATTAGAGATTATTGCATGCTCCTTCATTTGCTTCAGGAGTCTCTCCTCTCTCCACTTCCAGTACTGAGAGACAGTAAAGTATTTGCCCAAAATTGGGTACTATCATATAATAAAACCTGATTACATATTTCAGCCCTAATCTAAAGAGCTAATGCAGTAGAAATTCAAAATCTGGATGGAGAATAGTAGGCTGAAGAGAAGTTGGCTTTGGGTTTGTGGTCTAACAACTCCTGAAAAGTTGTTTTTTTTACTCTAAATCCTGGACATAAACTCCTACCCTCAAAACGACGCTATAGAGCACTGCACACCAGAACAACTAGACACAAGAACAGTTTTTTCCCGAAGGCCATCACTCTGCTAAACAAATAATTCCATCAACACTGTCAGACTATTTACTGAATCTGCACTACTATTAATCGTTTCATAGTTCCCATCACCAATCTTTCCACTTATGACTGTATGACTATAACTTGTTGCTGGCAATCCTTATGATTTATATTGATATATTGACCATCAATTGTGTTGTAAATGTTGTACCTTGATGAACGTATCTTTTCTTTTATGTACACTGAGAGCATATGCACCAAGACAAATTCCTTGTGTGTCCAATCACACTTGGCCAATAAAATTCTATTCTGTTCTGTTCTATTCTAATAGAGTTGAACTCTAATCGTTAGAAGTGATCTGGATTTAAGGGCCTGTCTAAATATTTCTGCTCAATGAACAGGTGGCAACTGTGGCTAGGAGGATTTTTGCACCAGACTTTTGACCTATTCATCGACAGTAACTTTGGATGACTATGCTCTCAGTCTTTGATGTCCTACTCATCCTTTATCTGGCTTACTATAATATGTTCTACATGGGGCTGTCCTTGAAGCAACATCTATAGTATATCTGGGTGATCAAGCTGCTTTGCTAAGTGCAGCACCTTGAATATTGGTTTGCTTTTAGATGTGATTCAAGGTGCTGGCTATTACTTATGTAATACTACACGGCCCCAGTTCTAATAATATTTGATTCTGTGTAAGTTCACTATATAAATAGTTCTTTTAATTCTTAGAGTGAATATACATGTGGATATATTCTACATACTGTCTGTGATGCATTCTTTTCTTCCTGTTCCCTATCTGATTCTTCACTTGTTTCTGAGCAGGAATCAAATGCATCATTATAATATTCTTCTGCAGTAAGAGGATCCTCTGGAATCTCTGCAATAAAAGCAGACTTAATTTGTGAATGACAATAAATTTTAATGCTACTTACAACCAAAGCAGGTACAGACAATTCATTGTTAAGTGAGAAATCATGTAATTTTGACTTGCAACCTTCCATGCTGGCTTTTCTTGTGGGAATCCTGAATGGAAAAATTCCAGTTGGTGATCATATAACTATGAGGTGCTCTCTGTTGAAAGTGTAAGGGCCAGTCATAAGTTACTTTTTTCCTTTTCAAGAATTTTCTCTTTGGACTGATGGAATATATGGTAGTAATTTGTGGATTTTTGGACATAAGGAACTATTAGGCAATATTGTGACTGACTTTTCAAAAGGAGTAATGAAGGAAAGACAGAGATTAATGCATCAAAAAAAATGGCAAGAGACAAAAGTATTATCCTTGAAACAAGGTTGTTTTGAATTATTAACAGACAAAAATATTGCTGTCCCTGAAAGACACTATGTGAGGAAGATCTGGAAGAAATGGGTTGATTATATGTTTTATATCTATCATAAAAAACTAGGTATTTGGATTTATACTGGATTTATACTGGATTTTGACAAGCAAGGACTAAATTTGAATAGCTACTGTAATTTTCGGTATTGAAATCTTATAAGGTGTTGTATTGTATTTTAAATAGAATATTTTTGAAAGAGTTTATGTAAGAAAGACCTGGGGGGAAAATTATATGGTTACAGAAGCTATAAGGGAGATATTCTTTGAATTGGATTGGATTTTTATGCTTTAGTTGGTTTTAAATACTTTAGGATTAATTTGTTCTATTGATTTATATATTTTATTACTGTTAATTGTTAATTTTTTTTTTCTTCTCCTGAAGGATTTTGGTTATGTTAGGAGGAAGTCAGAGCTAGAGAGGGAAAATTGATATAATAGTTTTTGGGGGAAATTTTCTTAGCATATGTTTGCTTTATTTTTAACTATACCTTGTGCTTCTTCCGGGAAGTCAGGGGGGAGGGGGGAGGGATTAGTGAAGGGGGGGGGGTTGGGGGGAAAGGGGGAAAAAAATTTTGTAAAACTTTTTGAATAAAAAAAAAATAAGTTACTTTTTTCAGTAACATCATAACTTTGAACAGTTGTTAAATAAATGGTCATATGTCAAGGATTTGACTTTTGAATAAAGGTGTAGGATTTTGTGTCATTCTTTACAAATGATTGTAGTCAATTATAACTTTAGCAGAAAGCATTTCAGCTCCCAAGTCAGGGTATCAATTTCTCCCTAGTCTCGTTGAAGGGGCACTGGAGGAACATGTGTCTGGGCAAATCTAAAAAGTTCTTCCCATTTTGAAGGTAAATTATTAGAGCTAAATAAATCTTGCTTTTAAATACAATATAATATATTTATATTAATATATAAACATAATATATTGGCAAATGAATAGAATTTATCTTTGTAGATTTTTAGTGATTATGATCAGGCAACATGCCTAAAATGTTTGTTTCTGAAAGTTGCCATGCAACAAACTTGAAATTATTTGCCTTTCTGAAAATAGTTAATAGAGAATATATATCCTATAGCTCCTGCATTCATTCTTTATTCTTGGGCATATTTCTGCATTTAATAAAAACTGACACATACAATATACAAACCAGAGCAACAATGGACTGCTCAGTTTAGCCACGTATTTCATTTTCATGAACCATGATTATTGGACACATCCCTCTTTAAGGCATACAAGGTAAAATGAGAAAATTATAATATTGTGTTGAAGCAAAAACATTGCATTAGTACTAGACCTCTAGCATACTTGTGTTGCTGCTGAGAATTCATGGTTGCAGATGTCTGCTGTAAACAGAAGCTCATTTCCTACATATCTCTTCCTGTGTTTTGACCTAGCAACAATTGAGTACAACAATTTAAATTTGTTTTAAGTAATGCTTTGTTGAATCAATTTCAGAAATGTTAATTTTCCAAATGTTACAGCAAGCTTGTTGCTGCTCACTATAGATATGTAGCATTGTCATTACATTTTCAATTAGCAGTAAAAGCCTACCATAATCTGAAAAAAATTGGCTGTCATATCCTAGGAATCCACTCAAATCTATAGCTAAGCTGGGTCTGGAACAGAAATGGCGCAATCAATTCAGAGTTTTTATTTTATTTTTTTATTTTGTCACAATAATATACATAAACATTGATATAAAACAACATCACATCATAAAAGAAAAACGTATATATAAACAAAAGTATGCAACAACTATATTAATTTGATATAATGAAAGAGAACAATAGGACAGGAATGGTAGGCACTTTGTGCCCTTATGCACGTCCCTTATAGTCGTCTTAGGAATGGGGTGAGGTCAATAGTAGACAGTTTTTTGTTGAAGTTTTTGGGATTTGAGTAGAGACTATAGAGTCAGGTAGTGAGTTCCAAGCGTTAACAACTCTGTTACAGAAGTCATATTTTCTGCAATCAAGGTTGAAGCGATTGACATTAAGTTTGAATCTATTGTTTGCTCTTGTATTATTGCGATTGAAGCTGAAGTAGTCTTTTATAGGAAGGATATTGCAATAGATGATTCTCTGTGTTAAACACAGGTCTTGTCGGATTTGGCGGAGTTCTAAGTTTTCTAATCCCAGGATTTCAAATCTGGTGGTATAAGGTATTTTGTTGTTTTCAGAGGAGCGGAGAACTCTTCTTGTAAAATATTTCTGGACGCGTTCAATTGTATTAATGTCAGATATGTAGTATGGGTTCCAGACAGGTGAGCTGTATTCAAGAATAGGTCTAGCAAATGTTTTGTATGCTCTGGTTAGTAGTGTAGAGTTTTTGGAAAAGAAGCTACACAAAATTAGGTTTACAACTCTTAGAGCCTTTTTTGCTATGTAGTTGCAATGCGCTTTGGCACTTAGATCATTTGATATGAAAACTCCAAGGTCTTTAACAGGGTGGGGGTCATCACTAAGGTAATGTCCATCAAGCTTGTACTTAGTATTTGGGTTCTTTTTTCCAATGTGTAAGACTGAGCATTTGCTGGTTGAGATTTGGAGTTGCCAAGTTTTAGACCAATCGGATACAAAGTCAAGGTCTTTTTGAAGGGTAGAAGTATTGTTCTTTAACATTAGCAGGATTTGCAGAAAAGAAATAACCAATCTGAAGCAGCTTGGCAAACACTGGAGCCAATGATCATGGTGAAATGCAGAACTGGTGAGTAGACCAGCTGTTCCTCACAAAGAGAATGCAAGACATAAGTCTTCAGTAGTTTTAGAGATTTGCTAGATGAGAGAATAGCTATTTTACAGATTAACAGAAATCAGTGCCTTTGAAAAGACACTAAGTTCACATACTTCCTTTTCTAATCACTTTCAGAAATTGCTTGTTAGCTATTAGAAACCATTCTATTGACCGATTTTGCAGCACTGGATGAATTTCCTTTAATCCTTAACAAAAAAATTTTGAGCGGCATTGTTACCGCCGGTTTGGATACGGACAGCTCTGGCAGGTGGAACTCTGACTTTAGTCGATGGGCGACATTATGGGCAGAATCCACCAGCCCAATTTCTATTCCATCTAACTGTTGCCCTACCGGCCTTCCGGCCGTTGTTTGTGACTGTTCTGGTTCTGCCCATTGTCCGCGATACCATCTACCGACCTGGGAACTCTTCTCTCCCCGCTGTTATTTAGATCTTTATGCATGAAATATACGGCTGCCAAACTTCTTCGACTGCGAGGTTCCCCTGCCTCGCAGGAATGGCCCTTTGGGTTATCGAGGGCCGGCCTTAACGAGGGGTCTTGGGACCCGGAGAGGTGGCATGCGAGGAAAAAGAATTTATGGGGTTTTGTACATAGGTTTTTAATAAGGGTTTTTTAAAGGGGGGGAGGGAAGTGACAGGTGGGGGGAAGAACCCGTCGGGGAGGGTAGGTTCAGTCCCAGTTCATGGCGTTTTTTCATCAGGTCCGAGGGAGGGGGGTGAGGGGTACATTCTAGAGGTGGAAGTTGGTTCCATCTGTACGGTAAGTGGGAGGGGCAGATACGGCGGAAGCAAGGGGCCGTATCGTTCGTTGGGAACACGTGTTCGCTGTTTAAAAGCGATCACGTGCTCCGGCCCCCCAGTCTTTCCCCGTTCCCCAGAAGGTCAGGATCCTCAGAGCCCGGGCCTCCGGTTGATGTTGTGTAATGCCCGGTCCATGGTTAACAAGGCCCCCCTGATTTGTGACCTTATTCAGGGGGAGTCCACGGACTTTATGGGCATTACGGAGACCTGGTTGGGCGCAGAAGGGGGGGTGCCCCTAGTTGAACTGTGCCCTCCAGGTTTCCGAGCATTCCATCAACCGAGGGCCCAGGGTAGGGATGGAGGGGTGGCAGTTGTAATGAAAGAGGGTCTGGAGCCTAGAGAGACCACTGTCCCTCAGATAGCCGGCTGTGAATCCCTTCTTGTGAAGTGGGGCCATAAGAATCAGATGGGTCTGTTGATCACATACCTGGCTCCTTGCTACGTGACTACAGCCCTGCCAGAACTACTGGAGGTGCTTGCCGGGGTGGCTGTTGAGATCCCCAGACTTTTGGTCATGGGTGATTTCAACCTGCCATCGGCCGGCTTGTCGTCAACAGTGGTTCAGGAGTTCCAGGCTTCCATGAGGCCTTGGACCTGATTCAAGTAACGGGTGGCCCTACTCACACGGGGGGATCCGCGCTGGACCTGATTTATATCTCTGGACAGTGGTTTAATGATCTGGTAGTAAGAGATTTAGTGATGATACCGGTGTCATGGTCAGATCATTTTCTCCTCCGCCTAGACTTTCAGACCGCTACTCACCGCTGCAGGGAGACAGAACCAATGCGTTGGTTCCGTCCCAGGCGCCTGATGGACCCTGAGAGGTTCCAGATGGAGCTCTTACCCACGGCACGACCGAAGAACTAGTGGCGGCCTGGGAACAGGCCGCGGCTGGGGCTTTGGACCGTGTCGTGCCTTTGCGGCCTCTGACCCGGCGCAGATCTCAATTAGCTCCTTGATTCTCTGAGGAGCTGAGAGAGATGAAACGCCGGAGAAGACGCCTAGAGAGTGCCTGGAGGTCCAGCCGCTCCGAAGCTGATCGGACACTAGTTAGGTCTTTTTCAAAGACCTGCCTAGTGGCACTGAGGGTGGCGAGGCGTTCTTACGCCTCCTCCCTCATTGCGTCGGCAGATAACCGCCCGGCCGCCCTGTTTCGGGTGACCCGTTCCCTCCTTCACCAGGGGGGATGGGATGACCCCTTGCAGGGACATGCCGAGGAGTTTAGCGGTTATCTATACGATAAAATCGCTCAGCTTCGGGATAGCTTGGATCAAGATTGCGATGATCCAGATGAGATGACTGAGGCTCGTCTTGTTGATGTTGTTTGGGATGAGTTTGATTCTGTGGCTCCTGAGGACGTGGACAGGTTGCTGGGGAGGCTGCATGCCACTACATGTTTACTGGACCCGTGCCCCTCCTGGCTGGTGCTGGCCACTCAGGATGTGACACGAGGCTGGCTCCGGGGTATTTTAAATGCTTCTTTGATGGAGGGGGTCTTTCCCGCCGCCTTGAAAGAGGCGGTGGTGAGACCCCTCCTCAAGAAGCCTTCCCTGGACCCAGCTATTTTAGGTAATTATCGTCCAGTTTCCAACCTTCGCTTTGTGGCGAAGGTTGTAGAGAGTGTGGTGGCACGGCAGTTCCCTCAGTACCTGGAGGAAGCTGTCTATCTAGACCCGTTCCAGTCCGGCTTCCGGCCCGGGTATAGCACGGAGACAGCTTTGGTTGCGTTGGTGGATGACCTCTGGAGGGCCAGGGATAGGGGTTGTTCCTCTGCCCTGGTCCTGTTGGATCTCTCATCGGCTTTTGATACCATCGACCATGGTATCCTGCTGCGCCAGTTGGAGGGGTTGGGAGTGGGAGGCACCGTTTATCGGTGGTTCTCCTCCTACCTCTCCGACCGGTCGCAGACGGTGTTGACAGGGGGGGCAGAGATCGGCCGCAAGGCACCTCACTTGTGGGGTGCCACAGGGGTCGATTCTCTCGCCTCTCCTGTTCAACATCTACATGAAGCCGTTGGGCAAGGTCATCAGTGGCTTTGGGGTGAGTTATCATCTGTACGCTGATGATACTCAGCTGTACTTTTCCACCCCAGGCCACCCCAACGAAGCTGTCGAAGTGCTGTCCCGTTGTTTGGAGGCCGTACGGGTCTGGATGGGGAGAAACAGACTCAGACTCAATCCATCCAAGACGGAGTGGCTGTGGATGCCGGCATCCCGGTACAGTCAGCTGCAACCACGGCTGACTGTTGGGGGCGAGTCACTGGCCCCAAGGGAAAGGGTGCGCAACTTGGGCGTTCTCCTGGATGGACGGCTGTCGTTTGAAGATCACCTGACGGCCGTCTCCAGGAGAGCTTTTTACCAGGTCCGCCTGGTCCGCCAGTTGCACCCCTTTCTTGACCAGGATGCCTTATGCACGGTCACTCATGCTCTCGTCACTTCTCGACTGGATTATTGCAATACTCTCTACATGGGGCTACCCCTGAAGTGTATTCAGAGACTTCAGTTAGTCCAGAATGCAGCTGCGCGGGTGATTGAGGGAGCACCACGTTGCTCCCGGGTAACACCACTCCTGCGCAGTCTGCACTGGCTACCTGTGGTCTTTTGGGTACGCTTCAAGGTTTTGGTTACCACCTTCAAAGCGCTCCATGGCTTAGGGCCCGGGTACTTACGGGACCGCCTGCTGTTTCCACATGCCTCCCACCGACCCGTACGCTCTCACAGAGAGGGTCTTCTCAGGGTGCCGTCCGCCAAGCAGTGTCGGCTGGCAGCCCCCAGGGGAAGGTCCTTCTCTGTGGGAGCACCTACCCTCTGGAACGAACTTCCCCCCGGTTTACGCCAATTGCCTGACCTTCGGACCTTTCGCCGGGAACTGAAAACTTATTTATTTATACAAGCGGGACTGGCCTGATTTTTAAATTCTAAATTTTTAATTTTTAATGGTAATTTTACTGGGTATTTTATATGGTCAATTGGACGGTTTTAATTTCGGCCTTTTATTGAATAAGCTTTTTAATTGTTATTTTAATATGTATATTAACTGTTTTAAATGAAGGCTATACACCGCCCTGAGTCCTTCGGGAGAAGGGCGGTATAAAAGTTTAATTAATAAATAAAATAAATAAAAAATAAATTTTAAGTAAAAGTTCAAGAAAAAATATTTTTTATTTTTGCAATAAACAGCAAAAGAGTGATTTGATTTTATAAAATTACAAATAAACTAAGGATTCAGATAATAATAGTTTGGAATTAATTATAAAGACTCCTTCCTGTATTTTATTTTGATATTTTTGAACAAAATTAAGAATGTGAAAATTCGATATTAGAGGCTACAAAAGATTACAATTAAGGAAGAACGCATAAACTTGACTTACAGTTACAGAATGAAATACAATATATGAACGGAACATATTGAAAACTGGATTCAGAAATTAATATTAATAGTGTCGAGAGAGAAAGGTTTGCATCACTGGCAAAATGTATCTAAAAGATGTAATTGAATGAAAATGCATTGAATAGGCATAAGAAACGAGCTGATGCCTTAATAATTAAAAAGGATGTACAAAAACAAACCAAGAGAGTGACCTGGATAATTTTCCTATATTGGATTTACAAAAAAAGCTTATTAAAGCTTTGAAGAATTCTTGAGAAGGGATAAAGAAAAAAATGAAAAGAAATCAAATTCTATGACATTATTGGAACAGGTCAAGGTTAAAATAAGATACATTGTAATTTCTGATAATGCTTAATGAACTTTCTCCTGACACCAGGACTAAAAACAATATACTTTATATATAACCTCCATATAAAAAAGAGGGGATAGTCTGAAAAGATCTGAAATAATTGGCTGTAAATTAAAAGGAGGTAAAGTGGTATAAAATGTTTATACTTGTGATTAAATTTGGAAGTCACTCTTTCTTTTATCTTTCTTCACTATATCCTTTCTTTTTTCTTTTTTCATCTACTTTGCACTTTTCATTCTTTCTACTCTTTCTTTTTTAGTTATTAGATTTTATTATTGTAATTAAATATTTAGCACAAATTATAAAATCATCATCATCATAATTTCTCTCATTCACAAAAAATAAGTAGATATATATAAAGTATAGTATGAATATTGTGTTTTAGACATTTTTAATAACTGTAGCATTTTGCTACAAATGAAATTGCAGAAAACAATAACATGCAAAATGCCCAAATTTGTACTTGGGAAATATCTGTTTAGATCTGAACTTCTTTTGTGACTACTACAGTATTTTTTTAATGAGGTAAATGGTGTCTCCTTTTCTACAGTTCTTATTGCATGAATGTAGTATTCCAACTTTTATATGCTGTTATGAATACTGAGAAATAAGGTGAGCACAATAAAATAAGATGAGCACATAAGAAAGGAAAATTCTGCTCAAAATTTATAATTTTATAATGAACAAAAATGTAATGAAAAAACTTTTTTTCATACATTATACCAATTTTATTTTGGAAACAAAGATTTTAGAAATATTGTCAGTGAAAATGAATTATGCAATCTTTCTCACATAAGCATGTTCAGTATCTAAAAATTAGAAATTTTGGTGATGATTGTGCAAAAATGCTTTTTTTATATAGATGTTCTCTCTATGGCAAAACATATTGCCAGTGTTATTAGATACAGACTGGATAAACAAGTAAAATATTTTCTGTTTGAATCAGAGGACAAATCAATAGTCTTCCTAGTTGGGTAGGAATGGACTGGTACTGAAATATAAGTAACACAAAATATACAATACATCCCAATATTAAGAGACAAAAAAAATCTGACTAAAGCACAATAGCCTATACAAGGGGTAGTCAACCTTCTTATACCTACCGCCCACTTATGTATCTCTGTTAGTAGTAAAATTTTCTAACCGCCCATCGGTTCCACAGTAATGCGCCGTGTATCATCATCTACGCATGCCTCTCAAGCATCATGGATTGGGTTGGGGGGGCACCAGCTACCAGCTCTGCTTGTCTGTTACAGCTGGGTGGTGTGGGGGGAGATGTGCGAGCTATTCTGGGACAAGGCTGTTTTGTTTGCAGTCGCACTACAGCGCCATTTAGTTTCACTTACGTAACGTGAACTAAACTTATGCACGGGCGATACAAATAGCATATTTTCAGAAATTTAAATTGTCATAGGGAATTTTATGAAAACCTAATGAAAATGTTTTTAAATAACGCTATGAAATTTTTTTAAAAAGTCAATTAAATTAAAAAAAAGGAAAGTGTTTCAGTATTGGACAAAACCCCTACCGCCCACCATGAAAACTGGAACGCCCACTAATGGACGGTAGGGATCAGGTTGACTTCTACTGGCCTATACTGTAACAGTAGTGTTGGACTATTGCTTTGTGTATAGTTTATGTGGAACTGTTTTGAAAAGTACTGCTTCAAAAAAAATGTTATTTCAGAAAAATGTCACTGGATTGAACTACTGAAGTTTAAGTAGAAACTTATATTTCCATTGATTTCTGTCAGAAGATAAGCATAATCAGTTGGCAAAACGTTTTAAAGAATGTATGGCAATATGGTAAGAAATACAGTATTTTCAAAAGCATTTTAGCTCTTCTTTTTTTAATCAAAGATAAAACCTTAAACTATTCTTTGATGGGCTGCATTAGCTGACCAAATGCCTTTCACAGAATATTGAGGTCTGTGCATAAAGTGGATACATAGGCTGTAGAAGAATTTTTTAAAATGCAGTTTGTGTGGCATTAAAACCTATTGATGATTTGATTTTGAAAAAATAAATTTTTCTAGAATTTCTCTAGAGGTACAATGTTATGCTTGTGTATTCAGAAGTAGCTAAAGTGTACTTTATTCCAGTGGTGAAATCTGAACTGGTTTATTACAGGTTCGCTGGCTGTGCATGCACGCACACATGCGCAATTCACACCAAACGTACACTGTCCGCGCATGCGCAATACATGCCAAAAAGAGGCTTGGGAAGGTAAGTAGAACAACGGGGGAGAATCAGCTGTGGCGCGTGATCTTGGGAACCTTTTTAAAAACTTTTTTAAAGCATTTTTTACTACCTGTTTGGGCAAATAGATAAAAAACAGGTTCTGGCGATCACAGCTGTGCCGTGTGATCTTTGGAACATTTTTTTTTCCTTTTTAAAAGCATTGTTTTACTACCTATTCGCCCGAACAAGTAGTAAAAAATGCTTTAAGAAAGTAAAAAACGATTGCGCATCACTCAGCTGATTTTCAGAACTTGTTTTTTTACATTTTTTTTACTACCAGTTTGGCAAACCAGTAGCATTTTTTACTATTGGTTTGGGTGAACCCGCCCGAACTGGTAGCATTTCACTCCTGGTTTATTCCCAGGCAGTCCAGGCAATAATTTTCATAATCCAGATTTATATTTAGCCCATCTCTATTTAAAACAAACCCATTGGCAAAATAATTAATACAGGATATAAATTAAATTTAATTTCAACATTTGATTAATGTAAATTATATGATTAAATTATAGATAGATTATATCTAATCTATATTACATTCTCGATTATTGACATTCTCAATAAATTTGTCCAATGCTAAAATTAAAAATTAGACTAATAGAAAATAATATATGCAACTATTGTAATATAATATAATGGGGAAACTTACAATTATCGTTGATTGGAAAAATATCAACTATTAAGATGAATATATTGCCTAGAATTTTATATTTGTTTCAAACGATCCCAGTTAAATTGGGGAAAGGATATTTTGAAGATTTGAATAAAATAATGTTGAAATATATATGGCAAGGTAAAAAAGCAAGGATAAAACTTAAACTGCTCCAAGATGTGAGAATAAAAGGAGGTTTTGGATTGCCTAATTGGGAATTATACTACCAAGCAGCTAGTTTTTATTTATTTATTTGCATTTATATCCCGCCCTTTTCCAAAGACTCAGGGCAACTTACATTATGTCAAGCAATAATCTTCATCCATTTGTATATTATATACAAAGTCAACTTATTGCCCCCAACAATCTGGGTCCTCACTTTACCTACCTTATAAAGAATGGAAGGCTGAGTCAACCTTGGGCCTGGTGGGGCTTGAACCTGCAGTAATTGCAAGCAGCTGCTGTTAATAACAGACTGTCTTACCAGAGGCCCTAGTGGATCAAGGAATGGATAATTTTAAGAAATAATAGAATATTGATTTTGGAAAGACATGATTTGCTATTGGGATGGCATGCTTTTTTATGATATGGGGAAGCAAAACGCAGGGTTATTTTAGAAGACACTCTATAAGAGAGACATTATTGTCAAACTGTGAAAAGATTAAAAAAAGCCAATATTTAAAAATCCCAGTTTGGGTATCTACTATTGAGGCTTTTTCATATTCAAAATATTCAGGAAAGAACACATTGTGAGATATTGTGAATTGCTGAATGAAAAGGGTGAACTAAAAACAATACAAGAATTAGAAACACAAGGTATAAAAATGAATTGGTTTTCTTATTTGCAAATATGCTCCAGACATGATAAAGATTCAAAAACAGAGGGATTTTACAACAATATGACTAATTTAGATAAAATATTGACAAGTACTGATGACAACTTAATTAGGAAATTATATCGATATCTACTAGAATTTAAATTAGAAGAAGAACAAGTTAAAGGATGATTGTGTAATGTATTTAAACTTTAGGAGGGAAGTTTGGGCGGGAACAAGCACGTTGCTGATTGGTTGTAGCTCCAGCTAAAACAGTATTTAAAGAGGGGTTTTGCCTGTTGTTTGTTGCTGGGACCACAATAAATTAAAGAGCTGTTGTCACTTATACCGTCTCCTGCCTCTTCATTGCCCGAACTTAACATTGGCGATGAAGGTGGGATGTTGAGGCAGTGAGATAGGAAAAGAGCTGAAGGAGTAAAGAATTCTCAAACCCAGCCAGTATCGAGAGCGGACACATAGCAATGTCGAGCTATACACCGCCAGCGCCATTTGACCCAGCCAAGGAGAAATGGGGGTCGTACATGGCTCGCTTCGAGTGTTTCCTCGAAGCAAATGAACTGCAAGGAGTCTCGGATAATTGGAAACGCGCTTACTTCCTGAGCCACTGTGGACCAGAAGTCTTCGATACCGCCGAGTCGCTGTCAGAACTGACGCCGGTACAATCGGTACCATGGCAAACGCTGCAAACGACACTGCGAGCACACTACATGCCGGTGCCATCAAAGTTTGTTCAATGGTTCGAGTTGAGGCAAAGGACACAGCGAGAGGGCGAATCGATAAGCGTGTACATGGCCGCATTAAGGAAAGCCGCGAACCACTGTGAGTACAGAGATTTGGAGGACTCCCTACTTGAACAACTCATTTGTGGGGTCAGGGACATCCGACTACAAAGGCGGCTGCTATCCAAAAGCAACCTAACCCTGGCGATTGCATTGGATGAGGCCAGGGCACACGAGATGTCCACCAAAGCGGCGGAAACCTTACAAAAGCCGAACACGCCGAGTGCCGGGCGAAAACAACGCCGGTCCACAGCAAGGAAGTCCAGGCTGAAACAGACGGTGAGGAAGAGGTTTTCCACACCGGGAGGTCGGAGAGAGGCGACCGGGATGAATGTGTGAGTTGCGGGGGCCAACACCAACGACAAAATTGCAGGTTCAAAGACGCAATTTGTCGGTGGTGCGAAAAGAAAGGACACATAGCCCAGGCCTGTTGAGCCTCCCAACCGTCCCGCCAGAAATTCAAACCGACCAATCAGAGCACCGGAGCAACGAAGCGGCCAGGGATTGGGCCATTCAAAAAGGGCGCGAAGTTAAATCAGACCACTGTAAGAGTGGGCCACGCATCGTCATGATTAGAAAAGAAGATATTCACCAAGACATACATTGAAGGAGTGCCGTGCAAAATGGAGGTGGACACCGGCTCATCAATCATGATTATGTCCTGGGACACCATCGCGAGGGACCTGCCCAACATCGCGAAACGCCAGCTGCAAACCCAAAAGCTGAGAGTGCAAGACTACCAGGGAAACCAAATCCCTGTTCAAGGAGTTACGTCCGTCAGAGTGAAGTATGGACAATTCAAGAAAACCCTGCCGATCACCATCGTAGATGGAACCCTACCGAGTTTGCTAGGACTGGACTGGTTCAGAGCTTTGGGCATGGAAGTAACCGGGGTTCACAGCAGTGGAGTCAACCTAAAGGATGAACTGCTGAAGGAATTCGAGGACGTCTTCCAGGACTGCCTGGGCAAGTACGTGGGGACCCCTATTTCGTTTAATTTGGATCCCCAGATGGCCCCCATTAGGTTAAAGGCTAGGAGGGTCCCTTTCGCCCTTAAGCCCAAGATTGACAGGGAACTAGACAAACTAGTAAACCAGGAATACTAGTCCCCATCGACCATGCAAAATGGAAGATACCCATAGTGACCCCAGTCAACCGGACGGATCAGTCCGGATTTGCGTTGATTACAAGGCAACCCTCAACAAAGCATTGCAAAAGAGTGCATACCCCGTTCCCATAGTGCAACATTTGTTGCACTCGTTAGGGCAAGGACAGGTTTTCGCCAAACTCGATTTGGCTCAAGTCTACCAACAACTACCAGTAGACAACGGTACAGCCGAGGCGCAGACGATTGTAACACATCGAGGCGCCTTTAAGTGCACTCGACTCCAGTTTGGAGTCAGCATAGCCCCAGGGTTATTCCAAAACCTAATGGAACGGCTGCTACAGGGAATACCAGGGTTAGTGCCATATTTCGATGACGTCCTAGTGTCAGCAGAAAACTTAGATGAACTAAGGGTCAAACTACGGAAGGTTTTGGGCATTTTCAGGTCTGCAGGACTTAAGGTTAAACTTAACAAATGCCAGATAGGAGTCAAATCTGTAGAATTCCTAGGGTACAGGATAGACAGAGAAGGCATCCACCCCACGGAGAGCAAAGTGCGAGCCATTAGAAAGGCTCCGGCTCCAAAAAATAAGACTGAGCTACAGGCATTTTTAGGGCTTGTAAACTTCTATGTGGTTTTCTTGCGAAATAAGGCAACAGTAGCCGAACCGCTTCATAAACTACTAGCGAAAAAAGCTGTTTGGACGTGGGGCAAGGCTGAAGCTAGGGCATTCGAGGGTGTTAAGAATCTCTTGTCCAGCGATAGTTTACTCATCCAGTATAATGGGACATTACCACTAGTATTAGTTTGTGATGCATCGCCCTACAGGGTAGGGGCTGTCCTCAGCCATAGACTACCAAACGGATCGGAGGCCCCCATAGCATATTTCTCCCGCATGATGTCTGCAGCAGAAAGGAACTACAGCCAACTAGACAGAGAGGCCCTGGCCATAGTTTTGGGGGTTAAGAAATTCCACGAGTACCTATTTGGGCGGGAATTCGAAATAGTCACGGACCATAGACCCTTACTGGGACTTTTAGCGGGCGACCGTCCAACACCGGTTGCACTTTCACCCAGGCTGACCCGTTGGACCATTTTCCTAGCAGCATATTCGTACAAATTGCTCCACCGCCCGGACAAGGATTTAGGGCACGCGGATGCTCTAAGTAGATGCCCCTTACCAGAGACCATCGAAGACCCAACCCCGGGAATACCCGTTCTACTAATTGACTCTTTGGACTCTGGCCCAGTCACGTCTAAGGAAGTGGCTAAGGCATCTTACAAGGATATTATCATAAGGACTGTGATCGGTTGGGTACAGAGGGGATGGCCCGCTGCGCCGGGAGAGCGTTTCAAAGACTTTGCAAAAAAACGTTCGGAATTGTCGGTACAAGGGGGGTGTCTGTTATGGGGGGATAGAGTGGTTATTCCGGAAAAATTACAAGGGCATGTGTTGGAACTGTTGCATGTGGGCCACCCAGGGATAGTGAGGATGAAGAGTTTAGCGAGGAGCTATGTATGGTGGCCACTGATGGATAATACTATTAGCGACAGGGTAGGGAAATGCCAAGCCTGCCAAGAATCAAGGCCACTACCCCCTACAGCCCCCATAAGGGAATGGGAGAAACCCTAGGGCCCATGGTCCAGGATTCACATAGATTTCGCCGGGTCGTTCCATGGGCAGACCTTTTTAATCGTGGTAGATGCCTACTCAAAATGGTTAGAAATCATACCTATGAAAACCACAACAGCTGAAGCAGTTAGCACAGTCCTGAGGCATCTGTTTGTAACACACGGGCTGCCCGATACCCTAGTATCCGACAATGGTCCACAATTCACGGCAACCCAGTTTGAGGGGTACTTAGCGGAAGAGGGCATCCGACATGTCCTCTCGGCGCCTTTCCACCCAGCGACGAACGGACTTGCAGAACGTTTCGTTCGGAGCGCCAAGGAAGCGCTATCGAGGATAAGTCCAGGAGATTGGCAAACCAAAATTGATACCTTCCTGGCAGTCCAACATAGAACCCCTTGTGTGGCAACCAGCCACAGCCCATCAGAACTATTGATGGGTAGGAAGCTCAGGTGCCCCTTGGAACGATTAAACCCAACATACACCCCTGACGGGTTCAAAGGTATAAGGGAAAAAACCAGAGAAATGACAACAGGTGACCCCGTATGGGCACGTAACTATAGTGAAGGCCCAGCGTGGTTAAAAGGAACAATTATAGGGATAACCGGGCCGAAATCATATGTAGTAGACATGGGGGACGGCCAAGTATGGAGACGCCACATAGATCAATTAAGAAAAAGAGCACCAGAAAATCCAGAAACCAAACAGCCAGACCCTGACTACCCAATATTTGAACCAACAGCTAACTCAAACCCGAGGCGAGCGGAGGACTTATCTGAGACCGAAGAAGTCCAGCGACGCCAACCGGCTCCTCCGGAGGACAGCAGGGACGACTCTGCAAATAATCCAGGGCCGGACGGCCCAGAGGAGGAGCTGGGAGGAACAAACAGTCCCTCCAACCAGTTCGACTCACTCCCAGGGAATGAATTGCGCAGGTCAGAAAGAGCCCTGTCTACCTGCGTGACTACGTGGAAAAATAACATGCAAATTCTATGTAAATATTGGTACAATGCGTTCTGGGAGGGAAGGAGTGTAATGTATTTAAACTTTAGGAGGGAAGTTTGGGCGGGAACAAGCACGTTGCTGATTGGTTGTAGCTCCAGCTAAAATAGTATTTAAAGAGGGGTTTTGCCTGTTGTTTGTTGCTGGGACCACAATAAACTAAAGAGCTGTTGTCACTTATACCGTCTTCTGCCTCTTCATTGCCCGAACTTAACAGATTGCCTGGGGGAAATTTTTGGACATGGGATTGATTTAGAGGTATAGCAAAAACTTTGGACTCAGAACTACAAAATGACAATGTCTACTGCATACAAAGAGAATTTGTATAAGATGTTTTATAGATGGCATTTACCCCCTACAAGAATAGCTAAAATGTTTAAGAACAAATCTGGAAAATGTTGGAAGTGTCATCAGATTCCTGGTTCATATTACCATATTACATAGTTCGGTGTAATATTACCATATTACACCGAACATCAATCAAAGCATCCAACCATCTGCCACACCGAACATCAATCAAAACATCCAACCATCTGTCGCACCAACCAACCTCCAACTGCCCGTTGAACAGAACCTCCAACCTTTCGTAGCTCAACCAACCAACCTCCAACTGCCTGTTGAACAGAACCCTCAAACATTCACAGTTCAAGCAATCAACCTCCAATTACCCTTTGAACAGAAGCTCCAAACATTTGTGGATCAGAACCCCATATCATCAATAACTAGGCACGCACGCCCCTTATTTCCTCTTCACCAAACACTGCAGACCTTAAATGCAAATTGATAAATGCAAGAAGCATTGTAAACAAATTCTATTTATTTATTTATTTGTATTTATTTATTTTGTCATAACAATATACATAAGCATCACACAAAAAGATTATATAGTATATAAACATATATATGAAGAAATATGAGGAGGTATAAGCATATATATATATATATATATAAGAAGAAAAAAGAAAAAAAAACAATAGGACAGGAACAGTAGGCACGTTTGTGCTCTTATGCACGCCTTATTTCCTCTTCACCAAACACTGCAGACCTTAAATGCAAATTGATAAATGCAAGAAGCATTGTAAACAAATTCTATTTATTTATTTATTTGTATTTATTTATTTTGTCATAACAATATACATAAGCATCACACAAAAAGATTATATAGTATATAAACATATATATGAAGAAATATGAGGAGGTATAAGCATATATATATATATATATATAAGAAGAAAAAAGAAAAAAAAACAATAGGACAGGAACAGTAGGCACGTTTGTGCTCTTATGCACGCCCCTTATGATCCTCTTAGGAATGGGGTGAGATCAATAGTAGAAAGTTTTTGGTTAAAGCTTTTGGGATTATGGGAAGAGATCACAGAGTCAGGTAAAGTGTTCCAAGCACTGATGATTCTGTTACAGAAGTCATATTTTCTGCAATCTAGATTAAAGCAGTTAACATTAAGTTTAAATCTATTGATTGCTCTTGTATTGTTGCAATTAAAGCTGAAGTAGTCTTTAATAGGAAGGACATTACAATAGATGATTCTATGAGTTAAACTTAGGTCTTGTCGAAGGCAACGGACTTCTAAATTTTCTAATCCCAGAATTTCAAGTCAATAAGGTATTTTGTTGTATTCAGAGGAGCAGAGAACTCTTCTTGTAAAATATTTCTGGACTCGTTCAATTGTATTAATGTCAGAGATGTGGTATGGGTTCCAGACAGGTGAGCTGTATTCAAGAATAGGTCTAGCAAATGTTTTGTATGCTCTGGTTAGTAGTGTAGAGTTTTTGGAAAAGAAGCTACACAAAATTAGGTTTACAACTCTTAGAGCCTTTTTTGCTATGTAGTTGCAATGGGCTTTGGCACTTAGATCATTTGATATGAAAACTCCAAGGTCTTTAACAGGGTGGGGGTCATCACTAAGGTAATGTCCATCAAGCTTGTACTTAGTATTTGGGTTCTTTTTTCCAATGTGTAAGACTGAGCATTTGCTGGTTAAGATTTGGAGTTGCCAAGTTTTAGACCAATCGGATACAAAGTCAAGATCTTTTTGAAGGATAGCTGTATTGTTGGTGGTGTTAAATAGTTTGACATCGTCAGCAAAGAGAACACAATAACTTGAGATATGGTCACAGAGATCATTTATGTATAGTATGAAGAGTGTTGGTCCAAGAACGCTGCCTTGAGGAATGCCACTTTTGACAGGAACAGGATTTGATAGAGCATTGCCAATTTTGTCCACTTGTTGTCTGTTTGATAGGAAAGCAATTATCCAATTGTGAAGAGGTCCTGAAATGCCGTAGGATTTTAGTTTTTTATCGTGTACTACTGAGTCAAAAGCTTTGCAGAAGTCTATGTAGATTGCATCTATTGCTTTGACTTGATCAAGATTAATAATCCATATGTTTTTGCGGTGGAGAAGTTGTAAGTTACATGATAATTTTTTTCCTGAAACCAAATTGTTTATTAGAGAGTAGATTGTTTGTTTCAAGGTGGAGGTTAATGGATTGGTTGATGATAGATTCCATTACTTTGCAGGTGACACAGCATAGAGAGATTGGTCTGTAGTTTTCAACTAGTCTGGGATCTCCTTTTTTTGGAGATAGGGATGACTGTAGCTAGAGACCAAAGTTTGGGAAGGGAACCAGTCGTGAAAGCTTTATCAAAGATTATGCTTAGGGGTTCTG
Source organism: Ahaetulla prasina (assembly GCF_028640845.1). Classification (NCBI taxonomy): domain Eukaryota; kingdom Metazoa; phylum Chordata; class Lepidosauria; order Squamata; family Colubridae; genus Ahaetulla; species Ahaetulla prasina. The sequence goes on from NC_080542.1 coordinate 88,008,866, forward strand.
CTATATTAGTGGAGAGTTTTTTTAAGAAGTATGCACATAGTCCATCAGGCCCAATAGATAAAGATGGTTTCAGTTTGTATGTACAGTTTCACATATTTGTATGTGAATTTTATGTTTATATTTATGTTTCAGTTTTACATATTTGTATTTGAAACATGGCTTAACTCATCCATCTGACTGTTATTTCAGACAAAGAGTACCATGTTTTTAGATCAGATTGTGAAACCCACAGAGGTGGTGGAGTAGCTATCTTTCATAAAAAGCCACTAAATCTAAAAAACGTTCAAGTTGCACAAAATCTAGCTATCCTAGAAACCATTGTATGTGACCTATACCTTAACACCACACTTCGATTCCTACTATGCTGCAGAGCTCCTGACTACGACATTGCACATGCAAACAAGTTAATCTCACTACTAACTTGGGCTACCTCTTGCTCATATCCTCTCATCTTCCTGGGTGACCTCAATCTACCTCAATCTACCTCTTATTAACTGGATAACAAATGAATGTACAACTGAACCCATCCATGCTACCCTATACAATGCTGTTACAAATCTAGGTCTTGAACAATTAGTAACTAACAATACAAGACTAAACTACTGCCTTTGACCTCATCTTCTGCAATAACACAAACTCAATTTATGGATTACAAATAAAAGAACCCTTTCCAACAGTGACCACAGTATGATAAACTTTTGCCTCAATATACGCCCTTACAAAAATCATCATAATAATAGTAATCTAATCAGCAATGGGCGTTACGAAGACCTGGTTGGGCCCAGAAGGGGGCGTGCCCCTTGTTCAGATGTGCCCACCGGGTTTCCGAGCATTTCATCAGCCGAGGGGCCAGGGTAGGAGTGGTGGGGTGGCGGTTGTGATTAGAGAGAGTCTAGAGCCGAGGGAGACCACTGTACCTCAGATTGCCGGGTGCGAATCCCTCTTTGTGAGATGGGGTCATAGATGTCAGATGGGCTTGCTGGTCGCGTACCTGGCTCCTTGCTACGTGACAGCTGCCCTGCCCGAGCTCCTGGAGGTGCTTGCTGGGGTGGCAGTTGAGACCCCCAGACTTTTAGTCATGGGGGACTTTAACTTGCCATCTTCCGGCTCGTCATCGACAGTTGCTCGGGAGTTCATGGCTTCCATGACGGCCTTGGACCTGACTCAAGTAGTTGATGGCCCTACTCACATTGGGGGTGGCACTCTGGATCTGATTTTTATCTCTGGTCAGTGGTTGAGAGATCTGGATTTGAAGGAATTAGCTATTGAACCTTTGTCATGGTCAGATCACTCTCTTCTTCGCCTGGACTTTCTGACCGCCATTCAACACCGCAGGGAGACGGAGCCATTACGTTGGTTCCGTCCCAGGTGCCTGATGGACCCGGAGAGGTTCCGGACGGAGCTTGGGCCATTCCCTGAAGGTCTGGCCCACGACACGGCTGAGGAACTGGTTGCGGCCTGGGAACGGGCCGCGGCGGGGGCCTTAGATCGTGTCGTGCCTTTGCGGCCTCTGACCCGGCGCAGGTCCCAAACGGCTCCTTGGTTCTCTGAGGAGCTGAGGGGGATGAAGCGCCGGAGAAGACGCCTGGAGAGTTCTTGGAGGTCTAGCCGTTCCGAGGCTGATCGGACACTAGTGAAGTCCTATACTAGGACTTACCTACTGGCACTGAGGATGCGGCGTTGCTACGCCTCCTCCCTCATTGCGTCGGCAGATAACCGCCCAGCCGCCCTGTTTCGGGTGACTCGTTCCCTCCTTCACCAGGGGGAGCGGGATGACCCGTTGCAGGGACGTGCTGAGGAGTTTAACGGTTATCTATACGATAAAATCGTTCAGCTTCGGGACGGTCTGGACCAAAATTGCAGTGACTCAGGGGAGGCGTCCGAGGGTGGTCTTGGTGATATTTTATGGGATGAGTTTGACTCTGTGGCTCCCGAGGACATGGACAGGTTGTTGGGTAGGTTGAATGCCACCACATGTTTACTGGAACCGTGCCCCTCCTGGTTGGTGCTGGCCACCCAGGAGGTGACACGAGGCTGGCTCCAGGCAATTACGAGTGCTTCCTTAGTGGAGGGAGTCTTCCCGGCCGCCTTGAAAGAGGCGGTGGTGAGACCCCTCCTCAAGAAGCCTGCCTTGGACCGGGCTGTTTTAGGTAATTATCGTCCGGTCTCCAACCTTCGCTTTACGGCGAAGGTTGTAGAGAGTATGGTGGCATATCAGTTTCCCTTACACCTGGATGAAACTGTCTATCTAGACCCGTTCCAGTCCGGTTTCCGGCCCGGTTACAGCACTGAGACGGCTTTGGTCGCGTTGGTGGATGATCTCTGGAGGGCCAGGGATAGGGGTTGTTCCTCTGCCCTGGTCCTATTAGACCTCTCAGCGGCTTTTGATACCATCGACCATGGTATCCTGCTGCGCCGGTTGGAGGGATTGGGAGTGGGAGGCACCGTTTATCGGTGGTTCTCCTCCTATCTCTCCGATCGGTCGCAGACGGTGTTGACGGGGGGGCAGAGGTCGGCTCCGAGGCGCCTCACTTGTGGGGTGCCGCAGGGGTCGATTCTCTCGCCCCTCTTGTTCAACATCTATATGAAACCGCTGGGTGAGATCATCAGTGGCTTCGGTGTGAGGTACCAGCTGTACGCTGATGACACCCAGCTGTACTTTTCCACACCGGGCCACCCCAATGAAGCTATCGAAGTGCTGTCCCGGTGTCTGGAGGCCGTATGGGTCTGGATGGGGAGAAACAGGCTCAAGCTCAATCCCTCCAAGACAGAGTGGCTGTGGATGCCGGCATCCCGGTACAGTCAGCTGCAGCCGCGGCTGACTGTTGGGGGCGAGTCATTGGCCCCGATGGAGAGGGTGCGCAACTTGGGCGTCCTCCTGGATGAACGGCTGTCCTTTGAAGATCATTTGACGGCCGTCTCCAGGAGAGCTTTTTACCAGGTTCGCCTGGTGCACCAGTTGCGCCCCTTTCTAGACCGGGATGCCCTATGCACAGTCACTCATGCCCTCGTGACGTCTCGCCTAGACTACTGCAATGCTCTCTACATGGGGCTCCCCTTGAAGGGCATCCGGAGACTGCAGTTAGTCCAGAATGCGGCTGCGCGGGTGATAGAAGGAGCCCCTCGTGGCTCCCGGGTAACACCTATCCTGCGCAGACTGCACTGGCTACCTGTGGCCTTCCGGGTGCGCTTCAAGGTGTTGGTGATCACCTTTAAAGCGCTCCATGGCATAGGGCCGAGTTATTTACGGGACCGCCTTCTGCTACCGAATACCTCTCACCGACCCGTGCGCTCTCACAGAGAGGGACTCCTCAGGGTGCCGTCAGCTAGGCAGTGTCATCTGGCGACACCCAGGGGAAGGGCCTTCTCTGCGGGGGCTCCCGCCCTCTGGAACGAGCTCCCCCCAGGACTTCGCCAACTATCGGACCTTAGAACCTTCCGTCGTGAACTTAAAACACACTTATTCAGGTGCGCAGGACTGGATTAGATTTTTTAGTTTTTTTAAATTTTAAATTTTAAATTTTGTACTGATTTTAATTGGTTTTGTTATTTTTAGTTAAATTGGCCGGTTAAATATTTCATTTTAAAATTATTTTAAATTTATTGTCTATCTATGTATTTTAATAAGGCTGTACACCGCCCTGAGTCCTTCGGGAGAAGGGCGGTCTAGAAATTTAATTAATAAATAATAATAAATAATAAATAAATAAAATTTCAAAAAAGCCAACTATGACTTTATAAACACCTACCTCATTTCTTGATTGGCAAAATCTATTCTCAACCTGTATCACTGCTGAAGACCACTACAAAGTTTTCCTAAGTCAATAGAGTCATTAAACTCTAGGTACAACAAACCATCACAAAAATCAGGAAAAACAAATTACCCATATCAATAAAAAAGCTCCAATCCAAAAAAAAAAATCCCTTTGGAGACAAAGCAAAAAGGGGCATGTAGCAAATTTCAAAAACCGCCACAGAGATATATGCAACCAAATAAAAATTGAATGCACAAATTACTACACCAAGCAAGAAGAAGACCTTCTGTGCACAAATTCCAATCGTGCTTTTTATAATTTTGTGAACAACAGACTTAAAGACTCGAGATCCATCCCACCACTAAAAGAATCTAACGGCAAAGAAAATAATGACGAAACAGTTAAAGCAAACCTCTTTAACACATTCTTCAGCTCAGTCTTTGTCAACAGCAATGGCTCAAACCCGAAATTTCCCAATCGCACCAACAACAACCTAACACATATAGATTTCACTGAAGAAAATGTTGAAAAAGCTCTTTGCAAACTGAAACCATTCCTATCTATAGGACCTGATGGACTATGTGCATACTTCCTGAAAAAGCTTTCCACTTATATAGCAGAATCCCTAAGCATAATCTTTGAAAAAGCCTTCATGACCGGTTCCTTTCCCAAACTTTGGTCACTAGCCACGGTCATCCCTGTCTTCAAAAAAGGAGATCCCAGCTTAGTTGAAAATTACAGACCAATCTCTCTATGCTGCGTTACCTGTAAAATTATGGAATCCATCATCAACCAATACATTACCCTCCACCTAGAAACAAATAACCTACTCTCTAATAAACAATTTGGTTTCAGAAAAAAATTATCATGTAACTTACAACTTCTTCACTGCAAAAATATATGGACTACTAATCTTGATCAAGGCAAAACAATAGATGCAATTTACATAGACTTCTGTAAAGCTTTTGACTCAGTGGTACACGAAAAACGTCTCCTAAAACTAAAATCCTACGGCATCTCCAGACCCCTCCACAATTGGATAACAGCGTTTCTGTCAAACAGACAACAAGTGGTCAAAATAGGCAGTGCCCTATCAAATCCTGTTCCTGTCAATAGTGGCATTCCCCAAGGCAGTGTTCTTGGACCAACACTCTTCATATTATACATTAATGATCTCTGCGACCATATTAAAAGTAATTGTGTTCTCTTTGCTGACAATGTCAAACTATTTAACACTACCAACAATACAGCTATCCTTCAAAAAAACCTTGACTTTGTATCAGAGTGGTCTAAAACCTGGCAACTCCAAATCTCAACCAGCAAATGCTCTGTCTTACACATTGGAAAAAAGAATCTAAACACTAAATACAAACTCGACATACATTATCTTACAGATGACCCCCACCCTATCAAAGACCTTGGAGTCTTCATATCAAATGACCTAAGTGCCAAAGCCCACTGCAACTACATCGCAAAAAAGGCATTAAGAATTGTAAATCTAATCTTACGTAGCTTCTTCTCCAGAAACACTATACTACTAACTAAAGCATACAAAACATTTGCTAGACCAATTCTTGAATACAGCTTGCCTGTCTGGAACCCATACCACATTTCGGACATCAACACAATTGAACATTTCCAGAAATATTTTACAAGAAGAGTTCTCCACTCCTCTGAATACAACAAAATACCTTATGCCACCAGACTTGAAATCCTGGGTTTAGAAAACTTAGAACTCTGCTGCCTCCGACATGACCTGTGTTTAACTCATAGAATCATCTATTGCAATGTCCTTCTGTTGAAGACTACTTCAGCTTCAATCACAACAATACAAGAGCAAACAATAGATTTAAACTTAATGTTAACTGCTCCAATCTTGATTGTAGAAAATATGACTTTAGTAACAGAGTTGTTAATGCTTGGAATACACTACCTGACTCTGTGGTCTCTTCTCAAAGTCCCCAAAGCTTCAACCAAAAACTGTCTACTATTGACCTCACCCCTTTCCTAAGAGGTCTATAAGGGGCGTGCATAAGAGCACAAATGTGCCTACCATTCCTGTCCTACTGTTGCTTCATGCTTATGCTTATGTATGCTGTTATGACAAATAAAATAAATAAATAAATAAATATGTGGTGGACATGTGTAGAGGCTAAAAGATATTGGTCTAAAATCCACACATGGTTGGAAAAGATGATAAAGAAACATATTGATCTTAAACCAGAGGTCTTTTTATTGGGAATCATAGCCGAAACATATAGTAGAGAATTGAGATACTTGATTGTAAATGTTTTGACAGCAGCAAGGCTCGTGTTTGCTAAAAATTGGAAAAATGAAAAATTACCATTGCAAGATAAAATTATTAGGAAAATGATGGAGTGCGTAGAAATGAGTAAATTGACTTTAGAAATTAGAGAACAAGAGGATAAACAATTCTATAAGATATGGGATCTCTTTTATCAATGGTTAGAAGGGGAATTATGTTAAAAGGAATTAAGAAAGGTTAGAATATGGGGAAATGTTTAAACTATATAATTGTTTTTAGGGAATGGACTTGAAGATGTTTAATATTAATTTGGAAAGGTGATTTTAAAGGAGAAATTGAAATGTTATAATTAATTAGAAATTATTTGATTATAGTTGAGATACATATCATACTGATAAAGTGTAAGTTTAGATAAATTAATTGGAATGTATATGGACACACAGGATTGGGGATCAACCCATCGACACAATGTATTTGGATTGATGATGATTTTATGTATATTTGTTTGTTAAAAATAAAAAAAAAATAAAAAAAAGAGAAAAAATAATATACGCAACTATTGTAATATAATTTGCAATTTTGGAAGTCTTATAAATTTGAAGGGTTGACCGAAGTAATATACTGCAATGTATTTATTAGTACAGTAAATTTGGATTAGCATAATCAGTGAAATATATAACAATAATCAAACAAGAAAGTAAAATTATGAATTTAGAGAGCTTGGTGACTGACAAATATAAGAAATTAAAAACTTGGAAAAAAATTAAAACATTCACTTGGCAGAACTCTAAAGAAAAAATTTAAAGGAAACAAGGACAAGTATGAATTGCCAAAATAATGGATGGAACAATATGTAAAAATCCAGTACACGAAGCAATTGCTTTTATTTCAAATTTTGACCTGCTACAAATCATATATAAGTCTTACAGGATGCTATTTCAGCAAATGTGGTGGAAAGGCAAATTATCTCCAATACATAACACCCCTTCCCACCAAGACAGAGCATTATGGTGATCAACATAACAATTCAACATATATTTTCTTTTAGGTAGGCAGGGTAGTAGTGTGTCTGTTCTGACCTACAAGGTTCTGTCTGAAGACCAGTAGCTCCGATGCCCTGAATAGATGGAGTGACTGACACTGCTTCAGATGTAGCTTGCGGCATCAGCAAAGGCTTGGTCACTTCCATCATAAGAGGAACCAAGTCAGCAGGCATCTGTGCATCACCATCATCCCTTGTCAGTATTATTGTTTATGGTGGCTGAGCTAACGTATCCTTAGTCAGGTTTGTCTCTGGTGTAGTTTATTCTGGCTGGCAGCAGACAGAGGTTCAAAGGCGACCACACAGTTGGTCAATATGGTGAATTGGGCGTTTACCACTCGTGTATTGGAGGGGATGGGAGGGTGGCCTTGGCAAGGCTGACAACATGCAACCCAATCAGTGACGGTCTTGTCTAAATTGGGCCAACAGACATAACTGTGGCAGAGTGCCTTCATCCGCACGATGCCTGGGTGGCCTACATGAAGAGCTTCCAAAGCTGGGGTACCACGACACGACTCTCCCAGAGTAAGCAGCCCCGCTGAGTGGACAGCTCATGTTGCCAGGTGTAGAAAGGCAGGAACTCTCTGCTGACTGGTCCTTTTGGCCACCCCCTCTATACCCAGTTGAGCACTTAGGCAATGACATGGTCCTTGGTGGAGTGTGCAGCAATCTCCGACACTGTAATGGGACTGGACAGCAGGTCTTCAGTTAATAAAACAGATGATACTGGAGCTGGATCCTCCACAACAGTTGGGGATGGGCATCGGCTGAGGGTGTCAGCATGGCTAAGTGTATTAACTAGCCAATGCAGGAGTTGGTAACTGTATGCAGCTAGGAACGCAGTTCAGCGCAGCATACGAAGGGACAAAACATCTGCTGTTGGCAGTCCCCAGAGAGCAGGCCCAGTAGTGGCTTGAGATCAGTCACAAGGTCAAATGATTTGCCAGAGATATATACATGGAAGCGTTTGACTCCTGCAACGGCAGCCAAATCCTCCTTGTCCAGCTGGCTGTAATTTCATTCAGTCATCAAGGTCTGAAAAGAAGGCAATCAGGGCCTCTCTTCCATCTGGGAATTGGTTGCTTAAAACGGCACCAATGCTGAATAGAGAGGTGTCAGGGTGGGCGAGAACCAAAGGGAGATTCTCATTGTACTGCACTAAGATGCTGTTTGAAGATAGCAGTTCCTTGACAGCGGAGAAAGCAGCAGCTTCTTTTCAGCCCCATGACCAAGAGATCTTCTTGGTCAAATGATGGGAGAGGCTCTGCTACGGAAGCTTTGTATGGCAAGAAAACACTATAGAAGTTTAAAAGCCCCAAGAACGCCTGAAGTTCTTGGGTGTGGGAGCTTCCTGGATGGCTTGGACCATTGCCTATGTAGGATGTAACCCAGAGGCATCAATAAGGTAGCCAAGGAATTCTACCTGTGGAACTGCAATCTTGCACTTTTCTTTTTTAACCTTGAGGCCAACTTCATGGAAACGGGTGACTACCACTTGCAGAAGGTCAAGGAGTTCTGCATTGTTGGCCGCTGACACTAGAATGTCATCAAAATAAGGGATGACACCTGGGATGCCTTGCAAGAGATGCTTCATCAGACTCTGGAAGGGTCCTGGTGCCACACTCACCCCAAATTGTAGCCAGCAACATCTAAAAGATCCTTGATGTGTTACAATGGCCTGAACCTCTGTTGTGGCATCATCAACTAGTAGTTGTTGATAGGATTGGGCAAGGTCCACTTTAGCAAAACCTTACCCTCACCCAAAGAGTGCAGTAGATGTTGGACCATGAGCACCGGGTATGCATTTTCCTGTAATGCTTTATTTAATGTACATTTATAATCTGTGCAAATGCAGAAAGAACCATCCAGCTTCACAATTGGAGTCACTCATTTTGCATGGTTGACAGGTTCCAGGATTCCTTGGCTGATGAGCTTTGCATGCAATGCAAATGGTATACTTTGCGACTTCATTCAGATTGGAGCAACCTGGGAGTCAAGGTTAAATGAGATGGGTATGCCTGTATATCTGCCCAGGTTTCTGTCAAAGATGTCTGAAAAATTAGAGGTTAATGCCTTGATATCAGAATCAGTGATGGAGTTAAGGCCATTGATTCTCAGACCCAAAGAAGAAAACCAGTCCAATCCTAGGAGACTCGGTAGGGAGCTGTTCACTATGAGCAGTCACAGTGGGCCTGAAAAGTCCTTAAAAGACACTCAAAAAGTGCCATTGCTGATGACAGGGATGCTATTCCCTTGGTAGTCTCAGAGATGAATATGGTGGAAGTCCAACTGTCTTTGAGATTTTAGGCACCAATACCCTTAATGTCCCCCAAGAGATGATGGTCATTGATGACCCCATATCCACCTCCATATGGCAAGGAGACCCCTCAATCAGGATGGTGACATGGACCTTCTTTCAGGAGGAGAGGCTAGCTTGACCAGTGACTGTTTCTGCCTTACAGGTGCCTCTGGAGATGGTAAAACAGTCCTCTCCATAACTCTCTTGCCTTTTCTACATCTTTTTAGGGCAATTTTCTGGGCTTGCAATGGTAGCTGTTGGTCAAATGTCCTTTCTTTTCACATCTTTGGCAGATGACATTCTTGAACTTACAAGCCCTTCATGGGTGATTTCTGCCACAACCAACACATGCTGGTTGCCTCTTTCCTGTGGCTACATTCCTCCCCTTGGAGGATTTGAGGCGATGAACATCATTGTCCTCATCTGCTGATTCACAGTGGCTAGCATCTTCATGGTGCACAGTGACTGGTTTCCGTGATGCTAGTGGGCTGTTTGCTTTTTGAATCTCAGCCATTGACTGATTGGACATTTTGGCTGCTTGTGCCTCATCAAGCACCATCTGCAGGGTGAGGTCTGTTTTTGCAAGGAGGCACATCCCTCACACTACAGACCACTCTGTCCAATACAGCATCATCTAGGTCCCTGAACTGTCAGGGCTGTCTTCCGAAGGGCGGCAATATATTTATTCATAGATTCAACTTCAGCCTGATTCGATGATGAAAGATGTGCCGGTATGTGATTCGCAAAGATTTGGGGGCATAATAACTCCGTAGCTTGCTCTGCAGCACGTTCCATGGAGCGCGCTTAAATGGCCAATGGAGCAAAGAGAGCCCTGGCTGTCTCAAAGATCTCTGAGCCACAGAAGTTTAGGAAAAATGACCTCTTCCTGTTAGTGATCTCAGTAAAGTCATTTGCTTCAAGGAAGCAGTCAAAACGAGCAAGGTAGGAATCCCATGTCTCAGAGACTGGGTTTTATGGAGCTAAGAATAATAATGCAGCCATTTTCTAGGCAGCGACTATAAATCAGCTCCAGTATTTCAGCTCTGAGTGAGTCAACTCACTGTAATCAGCTCTTTATAGCCTCTGTTTCATTATCCCACCCTTGTCACCAGTGTTATGTTCTGGGTGAAGAAGGAGGTGAGACCAGAGTTATTTCTAACAGCTCTTCATTTATTTCTGTCTGTAAGCCAACTTAAAAAAGTCACTAGCTGACATAGTTCCCTTTATAGGGAACTAATCAGCCAACAACCAATCAGGAGTGAGTATTTCCCCACTCCAACAGATAACCAAGATAAAACCTTCAACTAGCAATTATCTCCAATACATAACAAAAAATATTAAATATTGGAATGTAACTGTGATGGAGAACCTATGGCACACGTGCCATAGGTGGCACATGGAGCCATATCTGTAGGCACACGAGCGTTGCCCTAATTCAGCTTCAGCATGCATGAGCACACTGGCCAGCTGATTTTCTAGCCTTCTGGGCCACTGGAAGTTGGGAAATGGGCTGTTTCTGGCCTCCAGAGGGCCTCTGGGGGGAGGAAGGCCATTTTCGCCCTCTGCAGCCTGGAGAGGGTGAAAAATGGGCCTACTGTTTTATTGCCTGCCAAAAGCGGGGGGAGGGTCACGCGCACATGTGCGAGGCACATTGAATTATGGGTGTGAACACACACATGTGCAACCCCCTGTACTCCCCCCCCCCTTCTGGCACACGATGGCAAAAAGGTTAGCCATCAATGGAATATAATATAGTTTATGCTACGGTGCCTTTCAAGAAAAAGCATTTTTTAAACATGGAATTGCTTCTTGAAGCAGATAGGGCTTCTATAAAATTAAGATGTCATGATATTTGCTTTCAGTAGTATTATTAAAAAGAAGACTGTCTGTAGATTCTAAATCAAAGATAGATAAGTTACAAGTCTTGAGGGATCTTTTTCATAGCTTAATATAAACCTGGTGCAAGAGAAATACTTAAAAATAAATAATTTGATTATTGAGGTTGATTATTAGAAAAAAATCCACCTTCATGCCACACAGAAATCTATTCAAAGTTATCACAGGCTCTCTTCATTTTAATATCATTAGGTGTGTTATGTATTTGAATTATTGGAGGGAAATTTGGGCGGGAAAAAGCACGTTTCTGATTGGCTGATGCCTCAGCCAAAATACTATACAAAGAGGGCTGTTTGCCAGTTGCTTTTGCTGAGTTCTCACAATAAATTTAAGAGCTGTTGTCACTAATGACTGTCTCCTGCCTCCTCATTGCCTGAACTTAACATTGGTGACGAAGGTGGGATGAGGTTGGCAGTGAGACCAAGAAAGAGCTGAAGCGGAGAAATAGTTTAGAACCCAGCCAGTTATAGGGCGGCCACATAGAAACGATAGAAAATGTCTAACTACACGCCGCCAGCGCCATTTGACCCAGCCAAAGAGAAGTGGGGGTCATACATGGCTTGTTTTGAATGTTTCCCTGAAGCTAACAAATTGCAAGGAGTATCGGACAATCAGAAGTGCGCATACTTCTTGAGCCATTGCGGGCCAGAAGTATTTGATACCGCCGAATCATTATTGGAACCGATGGCCGTCCAGTCAGTGCCCTGGACAGTGTTGCAGACATCGCTCAGAGTGCACTATGCCCTGGTGCCGTCAAAGTTCGTGCAGAGATATGAACTCCGACAGAGTCCAGCGCAAGGGTGAATCAATCAGCATCTACATGGCTGCGTTGAGAAAAGCCATGACCCACTGCGAATGTAGGGATTTAGAGGATTCCCTATTAGAGCAGCTGATCTGTGGAGTTCAGGACATTCGGCTGCAGAGGCGACTACTCGCCAAAAATAACTTGACCCTCACAATTGCCCTAGATGAAGCTAGGACACCTGAACTTTCCACTAAAGCTGCTGAAATGTTACAAAAGCCAACATCGCTGAATTCCTCAGCTAAAGCGATACCAGTCCACAGTGAGGAAATCCAGTCTGAGTGGGATGGCGAGTGTGAGGAAGAGGTTTTCCAAACGGGGAAGCCAGAAAGGAACGACCACGATGAATGCGTGAGTTGCGGAGGCATCACCAGCGACAGAACTGCTGTTTTAAAGAAGCCATTTGCCGCAGGTGTGACAAAAAGGGTTACCTGGCACGGGTGTGTCGAGCTCTTCAGCCCTGCCGCCAAAAATTCCGAACCGAATTTAAACAAGCCTATCAGCAAAACCCCAGCTCCACAAGACGGCCACCTATTGGCTCAATCAAAAAAGGCGCGAAGTCCAACCATACAACAGTACAAGTGGGACAAGCCTCAACGAAACCAGAGAAAAAGATTTTTACAAGAGCCTGCATAGAAGGGGTGCCGTGTAAAATGGAGGTCGATACCGGATCATCGATCACAATCATGTCCTGGGATACGGTCACCAAAAACCTGCCAAACGTCGCAAAGCGTCAATTGCAACCTCAGAGACTGAGAGTTCAGGACTACCAGGGAAACCGGATCCCTGCCCGAGGCATCACCACGGTTCGAGTCAAGTATGGACAATATGAGGACCCAGATTGTTGGGGGCAATAAGTTGACTTTGTATATAAATATACAAATAGGATGAAGACTATTGCTAACATAGTGTAAGCCGCCCTGAGTCTTCGGAGAAGGGCGGGATATAAATGAAAATTAAAAAATATATATATATATACAAAATCTTTACCGGTCACCATCGTAGAAGTAACCTGCCCAGCTTGCTAGGTCTCGATTGGTTCCGGGCCCTAGGAATGGGCATCATCGGAGTCTACAGTGTTGGAGGCAACCTGAGAGAGGAACTGCTACAGGAATTTGAAGATGTGTTCCAGGACAGCCTGGGCAAGTATGTGGGGATTCCCATTTCATTTAATTTAGATCCAAAAATAGCCCCAATGGCTTAAGGCCAGGAGGGTTCCTTTTGCCATGAAACCCAAAATTGACAAAAAACTAGACAAGCTAATTACACAGGGCATATTAATTCCAGTTGACCACGCTAAGTGGAAGACACCAATAGTGACACCAGTTAAACCAGATGGATCTGTCCGTATTTGCACCGATTACAAGGCAACACTCAGTAAGGAACTGCAGAAAAGTGCATACCCTGTTCCCATAGTTCAACACTTGCTGCATTCGCTAGGACCGGGACAAATCTTTGCCAAATTTGATTTGGCTCAGGCATATCAGCAGTTGCCTGTTGATAATGAAACAGCTGAGGCACAAACAATAGTTATGATAGGGATGCATTTAAGTGCACCAGACTCTAGTTTGGGGTCAGTGTCACCCCTGGACTGTTCCAGAATCTCATGGAACGTTTACTGCAGGGTTTACCTGGGGTAGTTCCCTATTTTGACGACGTTTTGGTGTCAGCTGGTGACATGAAAGAGCTACGAGACAAATTGCGAAGGGTGTTGTCCATTTTTAGAGCTGCTGGACTTAAGGTCAAGCTCAATAAGTGTCAAATTGGAGTGCCCTCAGTTGAATTTTTAGGATACCGAATAGATAGGGAGGGCATTCATCCAACAGAGAGCAAGGTACGGGCAATTCGGAAAGCTCCCCCACCAAAAAACAAAGCGGAGTTACAAGCCTTTCTAGGACTTTTGAACTTTTACGCGGTCTTTCTAAAGGACAAGGTGACCGTGGCTGAACCACTACATAGACTGTTCGCTAAAAACTCCCTGTGGACTTGGGGCAGGACTGAAGCAGCAGCTTTCAAAGCTGTAAAAAAAGCTGTTGTCTAGTGACAGTCTTGATTCAAGTCCCAATAATGGGACTTTGCCCCTCACCCTGGTTTGTGATGCTTCACCCTATGGAGTAGGAGCTGTTCTCAGCCACAAGCTGTCTAATGGTGCTGAAGCCCCAATTGCATATTTCTCCCGCACCTTATCGGGAGCCAAAAGGAACTATAGTCAATTAGACAGAGAAGCGTTAGCAATAGTCTCGGGTGTTAAAAAATTTCAAGAATATTTGTTTGGGCGGCATTTTGACATTGTTACGGACCATTGGCCATTGTTGGGTTTGTTGGCGGGAGACCGCCCTACGCCGATTGCCCTGTCTCCAAGAATATAGTCCTGGACTATATTCCTGGCAGCGTACTCATACCGCCTAAACCACTGACCGGGCAAAGACTTGGGACATGCAGACGCTTTGAGCAGGTGTCCTTTACCAGACACAATTCAAGACCCGACTCTGGGAACGCCAATTCCGCTAATTGACTTTTGAACACTGGCCTTGTCACTTCTGCCGAAGTGGCTAAGGCATCATCTAAAGACATTATTATCCGTACTGTAATTGGCTGGGTGCAGAGAGGATGGCCCACTTCAACAGGCGAGGAATTTAAGCATTTTGCAACCAAAGTTCTGAATTGTCGGTGCTAGGGGGATGTTTATTATGGGGTGATAGAGTGGTTATTCCATCGCAGTTGAGGGAAAATGTATTGGATTTACTGCATGTGCGGCATCCAGGCATTGTACCCATGAAAAGTCTAGCACAGAGTTATGTGTGGTGGCCCCAGATGGACAAAGATATCAGTGACCGGGTTGACAGATGCCAATCTTGCCAGGACTCTAGGCCATTACACCCCATGGCGCCAGTGAGGGAATGGGAGAAACCCCAGGGACCATGGTCTAGAATTCACATAGACTTTGCTGGCCCATTTCATGGGCAAATGTTCTTAATTATAGTAGATACTTATTCCAAGTGGTTGGAAATAATACTAATGAAAATCACAACGGCCGAGGCAGTTATAAGGGTTTTGCGGCGACTATTTGTAACGCACAGGTTGCCGGACACACTAGTCTCGGATAATGGCCCTCAGTTCACTGCCACTCAATTTGAAAGTTATTTGGCCGAAATGGGCATCCAGCATGCCCTCTAGGCGCCATTCCATCTGGCTAGTAATGGCCTTGCAGAACATTTTGTGAGAAGTGCCAAGAAGGCACTGTCCAGAATCAGCCCCGGGGACTGGCAAGCCAAAATTGACACCTTCTTGGCCATACAGCATGGGACATCTTGCATGGCTACCGGCCGCAGCCCAGCGGAGTTGTTAATGGGAAGGAGACTCCGATGCCCATTAGACAGACTAAATCCAAATTATTTCCCTGATGGGTATCCAACGACAAAAGATAAAACAAGGGTATTTACAACAGGTGCTCCTGTCTTCACCAGAAATTACAGTGAGGGTCCCCTTTGGTTAGCGGGGACAATTCTAGAGGTGACTGGTCCCAAATCGTATGTAGTTGATATGGGAGATGGGAGGGTCTGGAAAAGGCATATAGATCAGCTACAGAAAAGATTAGAAGCCAAGACAGATACTGAACAACCAGGCCCTGACTAACAAATGATTACACCAACAGCTAACTCAAGTCCGAGGTGGCCGGAGGACTTATCTGGGAGTTGCGAAGTCCAGCAACGCCCTATGATCCCTCCAGAAGCCAGCAGGGAAGACTCTGCTCCTAATCCAGGGCCGTAGGGCCAATTGGAGGAGCTGGGAGGAACGAAGAGTCCCTCTGACCAGCTCGACTCCCCACCAGGGAATGAATTGCGCAGGTCAGCCAGGCTTAGGAGACGCCCTGGATACCTGCGTGATGACGTTTGTAAATAATATGTAAATAGTAGACTAAGTATTTTCTGGGAGGGGAGGACTGTTATGTATTTGAATTATTGGAGGGAAATTTGGGCAGGAAAAAGCACGTTTCTGATTGGCTGATGCCTCAGCCAAAATACTATATAAAGAGGGCTATTTGCCAGTTGCTTTTGCTGGGTTCTCACAATAAACTTAAGAGCTGTTGTCACCAATGACTGTCTCCTGCCTCCTCATTGCCTGAACTTAACAAGGTGGGTGGGTGAGTGTGAGAGAGAACAACGAAATCATCTCTATGGTGTTAAACTATTAGAAATTTGAAATGTTTGTTGATATAGTGAAAGGCACACAATAGATCTAGATCTACTTTCTGCCTATCTATTCTGGGAGTCTAATGGAACCAAACACCATGATTTTATTACCTACCTCCTCCATAAACCAAAAAATGTTCTAATTTCTTGAAGTCTGTTCCAATCAGCTTGCAGTCACAGTATAAATCGTAAATGGTATGCCGCTTAGGAAACTTTCATGCATATGAGTAATTGAATGGGTTGATTGCTACATGTAGACAATATTGGCATCATATAATACCATATGTTGATTGAAAAATGCAGATGATCAATAAACAGGAAGTTGCACACAGTGAATTAGTAAGAAGTGATAAGGGTGAATTTTGCTTTGCCTACAATTTAAAAGTGCAGTAGCAAACAGGAACGGTTTGGAATTACTGCAAATATTTATTGAGACTCTCTTCTAAATATTAGCTTCTATTGTTGTTTTTGCAGCTGTTGCTGCTGCTATGATTTTTGCCCAGGACTCTTAGGTAACCAAGTATTAATATTAATATGTGTGTAACATTATATAAATTAACATGTTCTGGTTTTGACTGTTGGAAATCTGGTGATCTTAGGTGAGTCACATAAGTAGGAACCAAAATAATTGCCAGTGGATTGAATATTAATGTAGTTTATTCTATGCCGTCTCCAGGAGAGCGTTCTACCAGGTTCGCCTGGTGCGCCAGTTGCGCCCCTTTCTGGACCGGGAGGCCCTATGCACGGTCACTCACGCCCTCGTGACGTCTCGCCTGGATTACTGTAACGCTCTCTACATGGGGCTCCCCTTGAAGGGCATCCGGAGGCTACAGTTAGTCCAGAACGCGGCTGCGCGGGTGATAGTTGGAGCCCCTCGTGGCTCCCGTATAACACCTATCCTGCGCGGTCTGCACTGGCTACCTGTGGCTTTCCGGGTGCGCTTCAAGGTTTTGGTGACCACCTTTAAAGCGCTCCATGGCATAGGGCCGGGTTATCTACGGGACCGCCTACTGCGACCAGATACCTCTCACCGACCCGTGCGCTCTCACAGAGAGGGACTCTTCAGGGTGCCGTCAGCTAGGCAGTGTCGTCTGGCGACGCCCAGGGGAAGGGCCTTCTCTGTGGGGGCTCCCGCCCTCTGGAACGAACTCCCCCCAGGACTCCGTCAACTTCCGGACCTTCGAACCTTCCGTCGCGAGCTCAAGACACATTTATTCATCTGTGCAGGACTGGCTTAGTTTTTTAGATTTTAAATTTAGAGGGGTTTTTAAATTGATTTTAATATCTATATTTTTACTTTTAATTAATTGGGCAGTAGAATAAGGTTTTTGATGATTGTTTTAATTTGTATATTGATGTTTTTATATGCCTGTGAACCGCCCTGAGTCCTTTGGGAGATAGGGCGGTATATAAATTCAAACAATAAATAAATAAATAAATAAATATGCAGATGCACTCTGGGTCTTTTCAGTTCAACAATGCTATCTATCAGACCTAGGTCTAAGTCTCCTCTATTATGGGACAGGTCTTCTAGAACAGGGCTGTCAAACTCCTGGTCCGCGCTAGCCACACCCACACCCGGTTTAGTGAAGAAGAAAAAAGTCCCTATAAGTTACGTGACAACACCGTGACAACTTGAGTTTGACAGAATAGTTCTAGAATATCATTCCCCCAGAGATACATATGCCCCATATGGATCCCATAGCATAGGGATCTAAGGTGGACATTCAGTCACTGTGGGTTGTTTTGGTGATGTCTTTTCCCCCCCAATACATGCATGATGCCCAGATTCTTAGAGCCTCTGTAATGTAGAGACTCTGGAGCTTAGAGTCTCTACATTTAAATAAAAATATATTTTAAAAAGCAAATCTTTAACTTAAATCTATTACCATAATTGAGAAACTGCATTTATTTAAGTTTTTCCATTGTATTTGGAACCAATGACACTTGGCAAAGGTAATTTACTTAGCAATCTAATGACTAATAGAGTATAAGCTCTATTTTTATTAAATACGTGTATATATACATATATACATCAGTAAAATTACTTTAAATTCATCAGTTGGCTATATGCACATTTTAATTCAAATATAAATACAGAAATGGACTATTTGTATTTCTTTGCACAGATTCATAGTGGTATTTTGAATATTCTTCTCATATTTACTGTGGTTTTTCAACTGCAAAACAGATACAGCTAAAAAAACAACCCTAAGCAAAATGAAAGAGTACTTAGTTTTACATTTTCAAAGACCATATTGTCAATGACAAGTTTTTTGTTGAAATTTTTTTTAAAAAGTTGTTTTAAGGAGTTAAATTGTTACAGATTTTTATTTTAATTTACTTTTGTTTACCCTTAAAAAAATTACCTATAAGAACAGTGATGATACACTTGCCCTCCTTATTTCATATCTACTGAAACATACCAGTAGGTGTAATGACTATTCTAAAATTAACAGATTCAGGGGAATCTTAATATCTTATTATCAGGGGATTCTTAATAGCGGGGGAATGGTGTAGTAATATCTGGTGGATTTTTTTAAAGTACTCAATGAATATGCAAGAAAATGAATAAAACCATGTTAAATCTTTCCTCCAACTTAAATCTTGCTCAAGGATAGCTGTGAGTGTATGGAGCAGTCTCTTTCATATTTGTTCTCAGAGGGACAACTAGTTGCTGAGTTTTGTTCTTTCCTCTTGGAAGTTCATTGAATATTTTAAAAGAATGTCTAAATAGCATTTAATCTGCCTTATAAGAGCAACTGCTAACTGGGATAGGATTTATTGTATACTCTCTTAGGGAAGGAGCCAAAGCCTTGCTCATCAGGGAGAAAAAGGTTACATGGGCACAAACTGGATATGATGAGTAAAAACCTTAAATTTACTAAGGATCTTTTCTCCTACCCCGTAATGCCAATATTGATGTATTTTAATCTATCTGAAGGCTTGAATGGCCATAGAAAATTCCCCCTTCATTTCTTGATTTTACTCTCACAAAAGGGTATAGAAGAGAATATTTATAACCCAGGAGATTGTGAGATTTCAATCCAGGGTTGAATTGTGAGGTTTTCCTAATGATGTTACCTATTTTGGTAATGAAACATCTGCAAAAATACAGCCAGGCTCAGGAGCACCAAGAATCCCACAAAAGAGAATAGGGTTAAAAATATTTTGGCAACTGACTGTGATTATACTAAAACAGTATAAAAGCCCAATAAAAGAATATCATGTATGTGTAGTAGGAAATTAATGCTTCTCATGCCTTAAAATGAAACATTAAAAGTTGTTTTTCTACTATCTGTTGCCAAACTCCTCCTCCCACCCCAAAATAAATATATTAATATTTTTTTAAAAAATATTTTTAAAAAATATTTTTTTAAAAAAGAAAGACAGGTATTCCAGGCACTTATGCAACCATGAATACAAAACGTCTCCTGTCTAGTAGTATTAAGTAGTATTAAGTGTAGTATTAAGTAGTATTAAGTGTTAAATTTGTACCATTATGTACCATTATGACCATCATTAAGTGTTGTAAGTGTTGTACCTTGATGAAGGTATCTTTTCTTTTATGTACACTGAGAGCATATGCACCAAGACAAATTCCTTGTGTGTCCAAACAGACTTGGCCAATAAAAAAAATTCTATTCTATTCAATGTACTATGAAGGAATAGCGTTTGGAGCACTCCTTAAGTATGGCTCCAACTGCCACACATCTGGTTTTGCAGGTGAAATATAAACTAAAGGCATTTGATACTTGAATTTTATCAAGTTAACTGTGAATTAATAAATCAAGACACTTTATTCAGGCTAGCTTCTAAACTCCTTGCTGAGCCTGGATGTTGATTTTGTGGACAATACAGTATATGCATTAAACTACTGAAGTGAATAGAAATGACAGCATGTCAAGGGTTCCTGGCAGCTGCAAAGCACTCTTGCTTAGCAATAGATAACTTAACAGTTGGATTTTGCAGTCATGGTTTGCCTTGGTTTCAGTCTGAGGGGAGTTAAAATTGTTTGGGAATTTTCTGAAAAGAATACATCTCCATAACTCAACTGCCTGATATAATAAGAAATGATCTTCAGCTATTATAGAATAGAATTTTTATTGGCCAAGTGTGATTGGACACACAAGGAATTTATCTTGGTGCATATGCTCTCAGTGTACATAAAAGAAAAGATACGTTCATCAAGGTACAACATTTACAACACAATTGATGATCTTGCTTAGCTTCACCTGCTGCTTCCTGTTTGTTAGGAAGCTTGTGATCCACTTACAAGTCTGTTCCGGTACTTGAACTGGTTTAGCTTAGTTAGAAGAATGTCTGGAATGATGGTATTGAATGCTGAACTAAAGTCTACAAAAAGGACCCTTGCATAGGTCTTTGGAGACTCAAGATGTTGTAGGATGTAGTGCAGAGCCATATTAACAGCATCATCTGTTGATCTATTTGCTCGGTATGCAAATTGCAAGGGGTCTAACAGCGGATCCGTGATGGATTTCAGGTAGGAAAGCACTAGCCTTTCAAAGGTTTTCATTACTACAGATGTTAGAGCAACTGGTCTGTAGTCATTCAGTTCCTTGATGGTGGGCTTCTTCGGCACTGGGATGATGGTAGAGCGTTTGAAGCAAGAAGGAACATAGCACATCTCTAGTGATTTATTGAAAATATGGGTGAAGATGGGGGCCAATTGGTCAGCACAAACTTTTAAGCAAGAAGGAGTTATCTTGTCTGGGCCTGGAGCTTTTCCTGGCTTTTGTCTGTGAAATAGGTCCTGCACTTCCTTTTCTGTGATCACTAGGGGTTGTGAACCCAATGAAATGGGGTCAGTTGTAGGAGGCTTGGCTGTTGTTGGTGTGTCTGAGATGGGGGTTGTGGAGATAGGTGGCTGTAGTTTCCTTTCAAACCTGCAGTAAAACTCATTCAGGTCATCTGCCAGTTGTTGATTACCTTCAGCCTGGGAAGGAGGTTTGCCATAGCCGGTGATATTTTTAAGAGTTTTCCACATGTTTGCTGGTTCATTTGCTGAAAATTGATTCTTTAGCTTTTCAGAGTAGCTTCTTTTTGCTGCTCTTATCTCCCTTGTTAGTGCATTTCTGGCCTGATTGTACAGCATTTTATCACCTTTTCTGTAGGCTTCCTCTTTGGAATGTCGTAGCTGCTTAAGTTTAGGTGTAAACCAAGGTTTGTTATTACTGTGTATTCGCAAGTTCCTTGTAGGTACACATAGGTCTTCACAGAAGCTGACATATGATGTTACAGTATCTGTGAGTTCATCCAGGTCTGCAGAGGTATCTTTAAAAATATTCCAATCAGTGCAGTCAAAACATGCCTGTAGCTTTAATTCTGATTCCTCCGTCCAGGTTTTCACTGATTTAATTATTGGTTTTATGGCTTTAAGTCTTTGCCTGTAAGCAGGTACAAGGTGAATCATGCAATGATCAGAGTGTCCTACAGCTGCACGTGGTAAAGACCGATAGGCATCTTTTAGTGTTGTGTAGCAGTGGTCTAGAGTATTCTTGCCTCTGGTGGGACAATTGACATGCTGAAAGTATTTTGGTAGTTCTTTCCTTAAGTTTGCCTTGTTTAGATCTCCCAAA
Organism: Ahaetulla prasina; assembly: GCF_028640845.1. Classification (NCBI taxonomy): domain Eukaryota; kingdom Metazoa; phylum Chordata; class Lepidosauria; order Squamata; family Colubridae; genus Ahaetulla; species Ahaetulla prasina. The sequence continues at coordinate 88,030,719 of NC_080542.1, forward strand.
ACAATGGCCAGTGAATCAGGGTGTTTGGCTTCAGCCTCCATGATTTGGTCAGCTAGAGTTCGTAATGCCTCGTTTACACAGGCTTGTGGTGGGACATAAACAGCAATTAGAAGAAATGAGGAAAATTCACGAGGCGAATAGTAAGGTTTGCAGTTGATAATTAGAGTCTCTAAATTGTTGTCACAGAATTTGTAAATTATGTTAAAATCTTGACACCAGGTTGAATTAATATATAGGCATAAGCCTCCTCCTTTCTTTTTACCAGATGTTTCTGGAATCCTGTCTGATCGTTCAATTTGAAATCCTGGAAAGTTCAGGCTGCTATTTTCAATTGATTCATTTAACCAGGTTTCAGAGAAGCATAGGACTGCTGAATTGCGAAAATCAGAATAGTATTTGTTTAAGAGGAGTATTTCATCCATCTTATTTGCAAGTGAGCGTATATTTGTTAGGAAAATTGAAGGCAGAGGAGTTTTAGTGCGAGTTCTTAGCTTGATTAAGATCCCAGATCGTTTACCTCGTTTCCTTTGTTTCCGTCGTTTGGTTTTTTTAGTAATCCATGGCTCCGTGGGAATTGCCTCCTCCTGTGTTAGAATCTCCTCCGTGTTTGTAAAGACAGGCGGGGGTGAGATTAAAGAAAGCTGTTATAAATAGTCTCATTACATTTTCTATTAGCATATATTTATCTGGACTTAATAAATTATTTCTTTGGTTTTAGGCAGCCTTGGATGGTTTGTGTATCATTTTGCATATTTGTTGATTTGTTCCTGTCACTTTAGTTTTTGACCCTGATCTCTTACATTTCCTCTCAAGAATAAAAGTGAGTTATATTGAAGAGAGATAAAGTACAAATATACTTTAAGTGGGGGCTAGAATGAAGAGCCAAGTCCAATAATAATAAATCATTGGGTTTGAGCAAGCTGTAGACCCATGATAGCGAACCTATGGCACGCATGCCAGAGGTGGCACGCAGAGCCCTCTCTGTGGGCACATGCACCATCGCCAGCTGCTATTCTGGTTTCTGGCAAGTGCATGGCGCCAGCCAGCTGATCTTTGTGTGTGCCAGAGCCCCGGAAACTAAAAGACCTATTGGCTGGCACACACATGCACACTGGCCAGCTGGTCTTCAGGTTTTCTGGGATTCCAGCGCGCACATGTGTGCAAATGTGCATTCCAGTTTGGGCACTCAGTGCCGAAAAAGTTCACCATCACTGCTCTAGATTATATAATCAAACTGACATCTTTTATTTCTTGTCAGAAGGGAAATGATTATTTGAATAGCAATAATGTTTATGCTACAGTAAAAATAGTCTACCTAATACCAGACACCTACTGTAAGCTAAATTATAGTGCTGTGCAAATATTTTGAAAGTAGTATTTCAGAATACATGGAAACAAATATGAAGCATCTCTGTTCAAATTGTTAAACCAGATACATCTTTTTTCAGCAGCTACAGTAACTCTAGTTTCCAAAGCATTTCTTTGCACAATTAACCTAGTCTAATAGAACGTTGTTCCAAAATCTGGAGATAATCACAGGAGATACTTTACCTCTTGCCCAGTTTTGCAGCAAAACAGCCGAGATAGGACAGAACTTGAATATTACTAAAGTTTCACGTTCCTCTTTATTTGCATTTTTTTCTCCTTGTGTCCTAGATTTTGATCTGTATATTCCAATCAGCATGAATATTTAGTTAAGTGGTCTACTGGAAACCACGTGGTATGGCTAAAAGCATTTATATATCAATTAAACTTTGGTGTATACCATATTTTTCGAAGTATAAGATGCACCTTTTCCCCCCAAAAAAGAGGGTGAAAATCTGGGTGTGTCTTATACTCCGAATGTAGCCCCACCCAGGTTCTCAAACAGAGGTTTCAGAGACTGAAAAAAGCATCAGAAATGGAGCTTCATGAAAAAAAGTCCCAAATGGAGCTTCAGGAAAAAAATGCCCCAAATGGAGCTTCAGAAAAGAAGCTCCCAAACAGAGCTTCAGAGGCTTTTAGAGGCAGAAAAAGTTTTTTCTGAAACAGAGTTTCAGAGGCAGAAAAAAAAGCAAAAAAAAAAAAAAAGCAAGGCACAGAGCTCACAACCAAGGAACCTGTTGCTAATATTCACCTCTGAGAACAGCTGATTGGGGGTATTCTGGGAGGCCAATCCACCTGCCAATCAGCTTTTTTCTTATTTTCCTCCCCAAAAACTAAGATGCGTCTTATACTCTGAAAAATATGGTACTTGATCGGGTGTAGCTCATGATTTGGTTTAGCAAGAGCCACATGGAAATCTGGTTTTGAATATCAATCTCCTTTTTTAGGAAAACAAGGGTTTTTTAAACTAAATTGCTATGAGATCTATTTCCTGCTGTACTAGTAAACCAGGAAATCAGGATGGTTGGCAATGGGTCAGTGTACTTTCTCTTTCCAGTGCAAATATCCTCGTATCTTTAGGTCTGTGAAAAATGTCTAGCAACTGCTTAATAACTGCTAAAATCTACCTTCTCTGTTCTATTGCCTCATCTTTATTTTTCATTTTTTCAAATAAATTATCTAGTATCATTTCAGTATAGAATGTAGAAGTTAAGTTGTGCAAGGATAATGTTGCTATCAAATAGAAATCTCCAAACTTCTAAGGAGAGTGGTCAACTGAGCAGCATATCCAAAGCCATATTGGCTAACAATTCTACAAGTTATTATTTCATCACATCTACAGCTTGTTTTTACTGATTTTCCTATTATTGACCTCTAATAATCTATGTTCATATATTTGTGTAGGGATATAATAATAGTAGCATAGGTAGAATTACTGAAGCATAATAACTTGCTGTTTTGCTTCTGTAAGAATTGCTTTGCTAAGAATTGGAATTGCCTCTGCCATTTGCTTCTAATAGTATATTCAAAGATTTTTCCTATTAAGTAAGGACCTTGAGAATGGAGGAGAGTGGCTAATGAATGATCTTGTTTTTCTGTAAAACTCAGTGCCTGGAACAGAATATGTCATAGTTTGGTAGGGTTACACTGGGAAAATACCTCTGTGGCTAAGCACCCATCCCCCATGTTCTTTGCTGCAGTGCCAAAGGAAGGCATAGGCCAGGGGGCCTCTGAAGGTATGAAAGGACACCATACCTGCGCCAAGGTGTGGCCTTTCACTGCATGTTCTTTGTCTGTATGTAGTGGTATGGTCTACCCAACTCTTATTTGTACAAATTAAGCTGATATTTTTCCAAGCCTCTTCTTGAGTCTCTCTTTTTGGCATTCTGATGACTCAAGTACATTTTGGGACATTACATTTCGATGTACAGAAATGCATGTGTATGATATTGTGGGAAGTACATCCTAAAAGGACAGTGCCAGAAACCCTCATAGCACCAAAACCCATGGAAAACAGTGCCAAGAAACTCAAGCCAACCCTTTCCCCTTTAAGAAAACCAAGAAGCATTAAATAGTGTTTTTTAGAGGCAGGGGAAGAATGCAAGAATCGAATAGTCTTTGTGATTTCAGGACTATTCCCATGAAAATAGATAGGTTGGTGTGATCGCACGACTGCTTCAAGAAAGAATTCTGAATGGCTGCTCTTAGATCTATACTAGAGAATTGTATATTTATATAAGAATACAAGTGACAATTATAGAATAATTTTTAAGGATGTTTTGGGGAATGAGGGAAAGATTATAGATTAAAATGGGAAAGGAAAATGAGTGTCAAAGAATTTATATCGAGGAAAAGGCTATTTTTTTCTGCTTTTTTTTCTAATAATATGTAAGGAATTTAAAATGTTTAGTAATAAAATTTCCAAAGAAATAGTCAAATATAATAAGGGAACTATTGGGAGAAACAAGAAGTAACCACCCCTCTCAATTTTAAGCTGGTTTTTTTTACATTGAGATTTGATGATATGGAAATTTTTTAAACATATGTTATTTAGAGGCAGAGAACGTTGATAAGAGGGAATAGTCTTTGTGATTTCAGGACTAATCCTAAGTAAGATGGAAATTCTATGTGATTGCAGGACAGCTTTAAGAGAGGATGTTTAGATGGTCTGACCTCTGATTAAAAGCAATACAGATATGTTTAAATTTGTGGAATTTAAGAAGTTAACAGAAGAATTATTAATGATGTTTTGGGGAACTTAAACATGGAGACTAGACTTCATTTAAACTTTAACGGGATGGAATACAATTTTTACTAGATATGTGCAATAACTATTAATTTGAATGAAGGAGAAAAAAAAATGTATAGAATACAATGGGGAATGAAATTTGAAATATGTTTAAGGATGTACCTGACTGACAATCTGTTCACAATGATTTTTTTTTACTATTATGTTTATTTAAAAAAATTGCAAAGAAAAAAGAAAACCAAGAAGCAGCAGCTGAAAGGAAAACTCAGAGCAGCCTGTTAATGACTGTTACAAAACTAACAAAGCTGACCACAGAAACATTAAGTAGAGCCATCAAGATAAGGGGAATCAGGCTAAAAATAAACTCTCCAAGGTAAACCAAAACTCCCTTTTTTCTGCCCCCTGATTAACCCCCAGGATAGGAAAGACAAAGGTCCTGGGACAGCATTAACCCATTAAGGCAGGAAGACAGGATCCAGGGCAATGACTTTAACTAGAGGGCCACAAATAAACCCATCAAACTGCAGGAGTTTCAAAGGGGAATTAAGCATACAAGGCTCAGAGTCACACCCCTAATCTGTTTGCAAGCCAGGAACTGTGTCGTTATTTTTCTTGTCTTCCTGAATTAAAGAATCCCTTTTCTGGCTTCCATGTCTATTTCTTCTTAGCATCAGTGACTGCTTCCTAGCTGGGAAATGAACATAGGAAATTTCTTCCACCAATATAAATATATTTATATAGTCATAGCAGCAGTAAATGGTCAGAATGAAATTGGGAATATACTACATGTTCTTAAAGTGGAGCTTTTCCCTAGAATAAAACATATATTACTTTAACATTTGACCTGTATAAATACATTTCTGCAAATAAAGGAAAACTTGTATGCCCAATTAAGATAGTGTTTCTAAGCAATTTCACTGGATGAAGGCAGTTAACATAAAATATAAATCCAAACCAATCTAAAACTCACCACATCGCACCACATCACACCATCACATTGCACCACTTATATTTAGTTCAATATATGTTTTCACAATAGATTTCAGAGCAGGAAATAAAATGTTTTGTGAATTTAAAAAAAAATTAAACATAAGATATGAATAATAAAACCAGTAAAGTCTAGTAATTGTATTCTACCTGCTGCATCTTTTTCTACAGCCCAGGTTACTCTTCCAAATCTCACCACTTGAGTTGTCCTTAATTTGGGTTAAAATATTTGAGCAATGGGCTGTAATTGAAATCAGTTGCCCTTTACTGTTCGTGATTTGTGCTGTTTCTAAAAAAAAACTTGAGGGACCGCTTCTCCCCAATTATATCTGCTTATGTCATAATATCTGGCAGAATCAATACGCTATGGGATCCACCTGTTAGGGAATTATACTTGGTGGATCCCAGTAGGAAGCCCTTCTCTGCTCTGGGACTGCCTTATTCTATCCCCTGAAATTATGGTTAGTTCCATCTCTGTTAAGGCCTTCAAGACCTGGCTAACATTTAATCTCTTTTTGCCTTGTGGTTTTTAAATATTTTTTAATAATAACATTTTTATATATTTAGTTTTTATTTTTAGATTAGTTGCTTTATTAATTATTACCCAGGGTAACTTTTTGTGAGTCTGGTGTCTTATAAATTTGATAAATAAAAGTTATAGCCTGATCCTAAATCCTTACAAGAATCCCTTATTCTTTTTTTCTCCTTTCCAAGAAATTCCAAGATGGCACTGATGAAGGCTGCCTCGGTGAAATGCTCTCTAATTGTTTCTTTATTTCTAATTATTCTCTGCGACTCACTACAGATTTCCTACACGAGACCATCTGCTAAAAATTAAGCAACATTTCTTTAAGGAGCAGCTTTCTGTGATCTCACCCCCCCACCCCGGCCGTCTTTACAAACGCAGAGGAGATTCTAACACAGAAAGAGGCAATTTCCCCGGAGCCATGGATTACCAAAAAAAACAAATGGCAGAAGCAGAGAAAGAGAGGTAAACGGTCGGGGATTCTAATCAAGCTAAGAAATAAGAGAAATAAAACTCCTCTGCCTTCAATTTTCCTAACCAATGTACGTTCACTTGCAAATAAGATGGATGAAATACTCCTCTTAAACAAACACAATTCTGATTTTCACAATTCAGCAGTCCTATGCTTCTCTGAAACCTGGCTAAATGAATCAATTGAAGATAGCAGCCTGCATATCCCAGGGTTTCAGATTGAACGATCAGACAGAATTAGAGAAACATCTGGTAAAAAGAAGGGAGGAGACTTATGCCTATATATTAACAGCAGCTGGTGTCAGGAATGAACTGTAATTTACAAATTCTGTCACGAAAACTTAGAGACTTTAATTACTAACTGCAAACCATACTATTTGCCTCGTGAATTTTCCTCATTTCTTCTAATTGCTGTTTATGTCCCACCACAAGCCTGTGTAAACAAGGCATTACGAATTCTAGCTGACCAAATTATGGAGGCTAAAGCCAAATACCCCAATTCACTGGCCATTATTTTGGGAGATCTAAATAAGGCAAACTTAAGGAAAGAGCTACCAAAATACTTTCAGCATGTCAATTGTTCCACTAGAGGCAAGAATACTTTAGATCATTGCTACACAACACTAAAAGATGTTTATCGGTCTTTACCATGAGCAGCTGTAGGACACTTTGATCATTGCATAATTCATTTTGTACCTGCTTACAGGCAAAGACTTAAAACCACAAAACCAACAATTAAATCAGTGAAGACCTGGACTGAAGAGGCAAAATTAAAGCTGCAGGCCTGCTTTGGAACATTTTTGAAGATACCTCTGCAGACCTGGATGAACTCACAGATACTGTAACATCATATGTCAGCTTCTGTGAAGACCTATGTGTACTTACAAGGAACTTGCGAATATACAGTAACAACAAACCATGATTCACACCTAAACTTAAGCAGCTACGACATTCCAAAGAGGAAGCCTACAGAAAAGGTGATAAAATGTTGTACAATCAGGCCAGAAATGCACTAACAAGGGAGATCAGAGCAGCAAAAAGAAGCTACTCTGAAAAGCTAAAGAATCAGTTCTCAACAAATGAACCAGCAAACATGTGGAAAACTCTTAAAAATATCACCGGCTATGGCAAACCTCCTTCCCAGGCTGAAGGTAATCAACAACTGGCAGATGACCTGAATGAGTTTTACTGCAGGTTTGAAAGGAAACTACAGCCACCTATCTCCACAACCCCCATCTCAGACACACCAACAACAGCCAAGCCTCCTACAACTGACCCTGTCCCATTGGGTTCACAACCCTAGTGATCACAGAAAAGGAAGTGCAGGACCTATTTCACAGACAAAAGCCAGGAAAAGCTCCAGGCCCAGACAAGATAACTCCTTCTTGCTTAAAAGTCTGTGCTGACCAATTGGCCCCCATCTTCACCCATATCTTCAATAAATCACTAGAGATGTGCTATGTTCCTTCTTGCTTCAAATGCTCTACCATCATCCCAGTGCCGAAGAAGCCCACCATCAAGGAACTGAATGACTACAGACCAGTTGCTTTAACATCTGTAGTCATGAAAACCTTTGAAACGCTAGTGCTGTCCCACTTGAAAACCATCACGGATCTGCTGTTAGACCCCTTGCAATTTGCATATGGAGCAAATAGATCAACAGATGATGCTGTTAATATGGCTCTGCATTACATCCTACAACATCTTGAATCTCCAAAGACCTATGCAAGGGTCCTCTTCGTAGACTTTAGTTCAGCATTCAATACTATCATCCCAGACACTCTTCTAACTAAGCTAAACCAGCTACAAGTACCTGAACAGAATTGTAAGTGGATCACAAGCTTCCTAACAAATAGGAAGCAGCAGGTGAAGCCAAGCAGGAGCACATCAGATACCTGTACAGTTAGCACAGCCCCCCACAAAGGCTGTGTGCTCTCCCCATTTCTCTTCTCTCTGTATACCAATGATTGCATCTCCAACAATCCATCTGTTAAACTACTAGGTTCGCAGATGACACAACAATGATCGGTCTCATTCGAGACAATGATGAATCAGATGGGAGGTCGAACGACTAGCCTCATGGTGCGACCGAAACAATCTGGAACTGAACACACTCAAAACCGTAGAAATGGTGGTAGACTTTAGGAGAAATCCTTCCATACTTCCACCTCTCACAATATTAGACAACACAGTATCAACAGTCGAAACCTTCAAATTTCTAGGTTCTACCATATCGCAAGATCTAAAAAGGACAGCTAACATCAAAAACATCATCAAAAAAGGACAGCAAAGAATGTTTCTTCTGCACCAACTCTAAAAGCTCAAACTGCCCAAGGAGCTGTTGATTCAGTTCTATAGAGGAATTATTGACTCTGTCATTTGCACCTCTAGAACTGTCTGGTTTGGTTCTGCAACCCAACAAGACAGACACAGACTTCAGAGGATAATTAGAACTGCAGACAAAATAATTGCTACCAACTTGTCTTCCATTGAGGACCTGTATACTGCACAAATCAAGAAGAGTGCCATGAAAATATTTACAGATCCCTCACATTCTGGACATGAACTGTTTCAACTCCTACCCTCAAAACGACGCTATAGAGCACTGCACACCAGAACAACTAGACACAAGAACAGTTTTTTCCCGAAGGCCATCACTCTGCTAAACAAAAAATTCCCTCAACACTGTCAAACTATTTACTAAATCTGCACTATTAATTTTCTCATTATTCCCATCACCCATCTCCTTCCACTTATGACCATATGACTGTAACTTTGTTGCTGGTAATCATTATGATTTATATTGATATTGATTGTTTCCTGATTGCTTATTTGTACCCTATGATTATCATTAAGTGTTGTATCATTAAGTGTAAAATTTGTACCCTATGACCATAATTAAGTGTTGTAAGTGTTGTACCTTGATGAAGGTATCTTTTCTTTTATGTACACCGAGAGCATATGCACCACAACAAATTCCTTGTGCCAATAAAAAAATTCCTTGGCCAATAAAAAAAAATCTATTCTAATTCTATTCTTTCCTGCTTTTGTTGAGCAAAGCAATATATGAAATGCCCATAAAAAAGTGTAAGGCTTCTACTATTCAGTCATATCTGCCATTTTGAAGCCAATGACTACTACTGTAGATAACCTGTGCACATTCTGAAGCATATTTTCTGCCTTCAGATTCAAAGTACTGCCCAGCCCTCATCATTTGGTAGCAAGTTTGTGAGGAATTATAGATTCCCATAGCTTTGGGAGAGATACAAGTAATTTCATTCATTTTGTGCTATCAAAATGGTACTGACTTTTAGGAATTACATAGGGGTTTTTTTTGGGGGGGCATGTCCTCAATCTAGTCCTGCATGTCCTCCAACAGTGCACTCATGGTCACTGTAATTAACTCTTTTCTATTTGTTCCAAGATGGCAGCAATGGAGGAAGCATAGTTACATCATGGGCAGAAAAGTTGCTAATAAAATAAAATAAAATGGTAGGAGGAGAGGTGGAAAGGGAAAGATAAATCATAGAAAAAGAAAAAAGACTGGAGAAAGGAAAAGGAGAGGAAAATTGGAGTAATTAAAAGAGAGAAGCCCAGCTGCACCCAAGAGGCTTACCTAAGAGACCGGAGACCCACTGAAGTGAGGTGAGTGGAGAGGCAAACCAACTGCAGTCAGCAAAGCCAACCAGTGGAGAATAAAGAGCCAGTGAGCAAGTGGGCCCAGCTGCTGAGCGGGGGGGGAGGGGGAGGGGAGGAACAGTTGTGAGGCAAAAAGGCCAGCTGACTGAGGGCAAAGATGCAAGCCGGTGAGAGAGCAGAACAGGGAAGAGGAGAAGAGAGGATAGGCAAACCATCAAGCCAGTGAGAGAACAGAGCAGGGAGGAAGAGAAGGGAAGGGAAGGGAAGGGAAGGGAAGGGAAGAGAAGAGAAGAGAAGAGAAGAGAAGAGAAGAGAAGAGAAGAGAAGAGAAGAGAAGAGAAGAGAGATGAGCTTACTGGGGCCATCCAGGCAGTCCTGTTTGCTGGTGGAAGCAGTGTCCTGGTGCCACATAGCTCCAGAGCAAAAAGCAGCAGCAGAGCAGCAGGGAGGAGACAGAGCCAACAGCAACATGTGAGCTAGCGCATGTGAGCTAGAGCCTGAGAGCATCACAAAGAGCAATGGGGAAAGTAATAGTGGAGCTGAGCGGAAGGCTGAGTGGAGCAGACCAGACAGCAGAGTTTATTTTTATTTATTTATTTATTTTATTTTGTCACAACAATATATGTAGGTATCATACAAAAAGATTATATAGTATATAAACACATATATGAGTAAATATAAGGAGGTATAAGCATATATATATATATATATATATATATATATATATATATATATAGGAAGAAGAAAAGAAAAACAATAAGACAGGAACGGTAGGCACGTTTGTGCGCTTATGCACGCCCCTTATGGTCCTCTTAGGAATGGGGTGAGGTCAATAGTAGAAAGTTTTTGTTAAAACTTTTAGGATTATGAGAAGAGACCACAGAGTCAGGTAAAGTATTCCAAGCACTGATGATTCTGTTACAGAAGTCATATTTTCTGCAATCTGGATTAAAGCGGTTGACATTAAGTTTAAATCTATTAGTTGCTCTAGTATTATTGCAATTAAAGCTGAAGTAGTCTTTAACAGGAAGGACATTACAATAGATGATTCTGTGTGTTAAACTTAGGTCTTGTCGAAGGCGACGGAGTTCCAAGTTTTCTAAGCTAGGATTTCAAGTCTGGTGGGATAAGGTATTTTATTGTTTTCAGAGGAATGGAGAACTCTTCTTGTAAAATATTTCTGGACACGTTCAATTGTATTGATGTCAGAGATGTGGTGAGGGTTCCAAACAGGCGAGCTGTATTCTAGAATTGGTCTAGCAAATGTTTTATATGCTTTGGTTAGTAGTGTGGTGTTTTTGGAAAAGAAGCTACGCAAGATTAGGTTTACAACTCTTAGAGCTTTTTTTGCTATGTAGTTGCAGTGGGCTTTGGCACTTAGATCATTTAACATGAAAACTCCAAGGTCTTTAACGGGATGGGGGTCGTCTGTAAGATAATGTCCATCTAGTATGTACTTAGTGTTTGGGTTCTTTTTTCCTATATGTAAGACTGAGCATTTGCTGGTTGAGACTGAGCATTATGTACTTAACATACCATATAACATAACATAACATCAGAGTTGGAAGGGACCTTGGAGGCCTTCTAGTCCAACCCCCTGCCCAGGCAGGAAACCCTACACCATCTCAGTCAGATGGTTATCCAACATTTTCTTTAAAATTTCCAGTGTTGGAGCATTCACAACTTCTGAAGGCAAATCGTTCCACTTATTAATTGTTCTAACTGTCAGGAAATTTCTCCTTAGTTCTAAGTTGCTTCTTTCTTTGATCAGTTTCCACCCATTGCTTCTTGTTCTACCCTCAGGTGCTTTGGAGAACAGCCCGACTCCCTCTTCTTTGTGGCAGCCCCTGAGATATTGGAACACAGCTATCATGTCTCCCCTAGTCCTTCTTTTTGTTAAACTAGACATACCCAGTTCCTGCAACCGTTCTTCATATGTTTTATCCTCCAGCCCCCTAATCATCTTTGTTGCTCTTCTCTGCACTCTTTCTAGAGTCTCAACATCTTTTTTACATCGTGGCGACCAAAACTGGATGCAATATTCCAAGTGTGGCCTTACCAAGGCATTATAAAGTGGTGCTAACACTTCACGTGATCTTGATTCTATCCCTCTGTTTATGCAGCCCAGAACTGTGTTGGCTTTTTTAACAGCTGCTGCACACTGCTGGCTCATATCTAAATGGTTATCCACTAGGACTCCAAGATCCCTCTCACAGGTACTACTATTGAGCAAGGTACCACATTATCAAGGTACCAAGGTACCACTTAGTATGTACTTAGTATGTACTTACTTATGTATGTACTTAGTATGTACTCAGTCCATCTAGTATGTACTTAGTGTTTGGGTTCTTTTTTCCTATTTGTAAGACTGAGCATTTGCTGGTTGAGCTGACTGGAAAGCATCATGGCAGGCCAAGAGAGCTGACCAGATTAGGGATGAGGCTGAAAAGACCCGAGCACTGAAGGATAGAAGGGAGCTGACCCTCCAGGCCCCAAGGGGGTCGCGAGAGGAGGAGGGGAGGAGGGAAGCCTCCGCCACTCATTCCTCAGCAAGCCCTTTCCTATATTTTTGTGAAGAATAATTTCCTTTGAAAATACTCCAAGAGGAAACCATTTTTTGAACAATTAAATAAAATAATAGGTAAATTCATTTGGATGGGGAAAAAAGCCCAAATAAAACGTAAACTTTTACAGGACTCTAGAACCAAAGGAGGTTTTGGCCTCCCAGATTGGGAATTATACTATCAAGTGGCGGCAGCAACGTGGCTTAAAGATTGAGTCCAATTAAATAACAAGAGGGTATTACTCCAGAGGGCCACGATCTTCAATTGGGATGGCACGTGTTTCTGTGGGAAGCAAAAAATAAAATTCATACATACTTTCAGAGACATCTACTGCAAAATGCTTTGATAAATATTTGGAACAAAATTAAAAGAAACCATTATATGAAAGTTCCAATTTGGATATCAACAATGGAGGCAATAATTTATCCAAATGTATTAGACATAAACAAAGTGGTAAGGTATTTGGACTTACTAGATGAACAAGGAAATCTAAAATCAGAGCAAGTTCTAAAAAATCAAGGAATAAAAACTGACTGGTGGCCTTACCTGCAAATTAGAACAAAATATAATGAAGATCAGGAACAATACGGCATTTATGGAGAATAATTGGAACTTGACAAAATACTATTAGGAACAGGGGAGAAAATGATTACCAAAATGTATAATTTTTTTATTAAGATTTAAAATGGAAGAAGAAAATGTGAAAGAGACAATGGTTAGTTGGGTGAGAAATTTTGGATATAGTATTCAATTAGATCAATGGGATAAATTATGGGAGAGTAACTACAAACTAACGATGTCAGCTGCTGTTATGTCCCCCTCCCCACTTCACAGAGCAAACGCAAAGACGTGTGTCTCCCAGTCTTTTTATTTGCTACAGACCTGATTTTCTTCAGCTGAGGAAATACTTGGCAGTGACCATGCAAAGGCCTGCCAAGTTCTGAGTCCGTTATCTCGTGTCCAAGATCCGTTGCCAAAACTCACTGACAAAGTCCTTTAACCCTCCAACAACCAAGCGGCAGTGCTCCCTTGGTAGCTTTTTTGTCCACCACAAGGGCCACATGGCAGCTCCACCCACTTTTATATTCTGTGGGGTGTGGCTCAGTGACTCAGCAATCTCTGAGCCTGCCACACCTTTTCCTCTGCTGCACATGCTTATCTCTTCGTTGCTGCCTCGGGTCGATCCAGGATTGATCCTCAGCAGCTGGAGCTTGGGGCGTTGCCAGGGAGGAGGAGGAAGGTCCAGGAGAGGGAGGCCTTGTCAGCTCCTCCTCCTCCTGGCCTGCAGCTGGAACTTGGGGCGGTGTCAGCGAGGAGGGTCCTGGAGAGGGAAGCCTTGTCGGCTCCTCCCCCTCACTCTCAGAGTCATCCTGCTCCATGAGGACAAGCTCGGGGGCCGGAGCCACAACAGCTGCTTATAAGGAGAATCTCTATAAAATGTTTTAGCGGTGACATCTACCACCAGTCAGATTGGCCAAGATGTTCTTAAACCAATCGCCAGAGTGCTAGAGATGTGGCTATAAGCAGGGAAGGTTCTACCACATGTGGTGGACCTGCCCCAAGATTAAAAAATATTGGTGTAAGATAAGAAAGTGGCTGAAAGAGATAACCGAACAGAGGATAGAGTTGAAGCTGGAACTGTTTCTCCTGGGTATTTTTGATGAGAAAATGGGGAAAGAATTACAATACTTAACATTACATATTTTTACCGCAAGTAGAATCGTTCTAGCATAGAATTGGAAAAAAACAGATACACCTCCAGACCAATTAAGGAAAATTTATGAATGTGCAGAAATGGATAGACTGTCTATGGAAATGAAGGAGAGGGAAGAAACTGAGTACTATCAAATTTGGAATAGATGGTATTCCTGGCTTGAGAGTAAACGTAAAACTTAAAGTATAAAATGTAAAAGTATAATATATAAATTGTAAAATTTATAAGAAATATATGATATTGATTTGTGAGTAGATATAACTATAACTTAAATAAGGATATAATTTAAGATAGTAATATACAGAAGTAGGATTTTTGTAAATATGATTGTTACGGAAGTTATAGAAACCTATATGGAAAAACTGTTATAAGTCTAAATTTGTGTCTTGTGTTTAAAATATTGGAAAATTCAATAAATATTATTTTTTAAAAAAGAAAAGAAAATACTCCCAAGAAATATGAGAGGGAAGCATACTGGAACTATTTGCTAGTGGCGGAATAAACACATTTATATTAAAAAATGCCATAATATTTAAGAAGAGAAACTTTTTACAGAAAACTAAGAAACTAATTTTTCAACTAAGTTAAAAATTGAACTCTCAAAGTAAAGACTTGACATTGAAAGGTGTTTTTTTTTTAAAAAAAATACTGGAATTGACCTGGAATTTGTTTATATTTTATTACTATCAAATTTTAATATTATTCGTTTGCCCACTTATTGGATTTACAATCTAAAATAATAAAAATTGGAATATCAGCATTACGCAGAGAGGCAATACCAAGAGAGACAAGCTGAATCATGAGCACCAACTGCTGCTAAGAGGAGAACTGTGCACCTATGGGAATTTTTATCTTTGTTGGATTATAAGGATTTTCTTCAAACTTCCTTTAAACTTCAAAACTACAAAACTGTTGAACAAATAAAAGTGAATGGAAGGGGTATGGATAACCCCCTGGATGTTTTTTTTTAAACTGGACTGACTGTAAAATGGAAACAAGTGGAGATAATGATATGGAGCTGACATATCAAGACATTAAGGATTTTATAAAAGAACAACGTAAGGAGATGATGGAAATATCTGGCTGTATGGATCGTATAGAGCAGGGGTCTCCAACCTTGGCAACTTTAAGACTTGTGGACTTCAACTCCCAAAATCCTTCAGCCAGCAGAGCTGGCTGAGGGATTCTGGGAGTTGAAGTCCACAAGTCTTAAAGTTGCCACGGTTGGAGACCCTGAGTATAGAGCAAAAACTGGAAAATATAATACAAGGAATAACAAGTAAAGACCAAAACAATGAGGAAAGAACGGAAATACCTGAAAAAGAGGAGGAAACTGCAGAATTTGGGAAATCCAAATTTCTTTTGGGAAATACAAAAGAAGAAGAGAATAATGAGGAGATATTAGTAAAATTGATGGTGAAAAAGGGATTAGAGCAGAAGGAAATATTTTAGAAGATGTGAAAAGGAAATGAGAGAAACAGGGAGATAACAGGGGAGAAGAAAAAGGGACTAGAATAAGTAGACATAGAACAAAACAACAGGGAAAAAGGATGCGGGGAGAGAAAGCTAGGAGTCATAGTCAAACTACAGACCTAAAAGTAAATCGAATAAATGATCTAAAAGAAGTGTATGGGAGGCAAAAAAAAAAAGATTAAAATTTGGATGAAGGTGAAAGATGTGGGATAAAGTAGAATGAAAAGGAGTGTGAAGCAAAACATTTTATGAAAGTATTTAATAATGTATATGAATATTAAAATCATATAACTTGGATAATTGTTTATATGTGGTGTAAGAAATAAAAATTATTTTTGAATATATGTTAGGAATCAGTGGTGGGTTGCTACCGGTTCGCACCAGTTCAGGAGAACCGGTAGTAAAAAAAGTGTAGTTACTCACAGAACCAGTAGTAATAGCTGGCTGGCCACGCAGCCAAACCAGTTGCCGGTCATTCACCCCGGCCGCCATGTTCATTGACACCATGTTCTTCATGCACGAGCATCTCATTGCCTTACAAGTCCAATGGGATGCACATGTGCAAAGAACATGGTGGCAACAGCAGTAGTGTTTTTTGTGGGCACTTTTTGGCAACCTGCAGAGAAAACAGCTTTCAAACAGCTGAAAACTCAGCTTGCCTTCCCAACTCTGGACCAGCTGCCGAGGAAGGTAAGCAGCCGAACAAAGAGGCGGTGGTGCGGGAGGAAGGCAGGCAAGCGGGCCTGCCACAGGACTGCCAGGAAGGCAGGCAAGCATGTTGGGGGGGCCCCGGCCATTGGAAAGGCAGCTAGCAGCCTATTCCCTTCCCTGCGGCCATGTCATGCTTGCCTGCCGCCGATGCCTGCCGTGGCAAAAGCTGCCCAGGAAAACTCCCTGGGGCCATTGGAAAGGCAGCTAGCAGCCTATTCCCTTCCCTGTGGCCATGCCATGCTTGCCTGCCGCCGATGCCTGCCGCAGCAAAAGCTGCCCAGGAAAACTCCCTGGGAGTTTCGGGCCGGCCTGTCATGGCTGTTGTTACGTGCTGCAGCAAAAGCTGCCTAGGAAAACTCCCTGGGAGTTCCAGGACGGCATGCCACAGCTGCTGCTGCCTGCCGTTACAAAAGCCGCCCAGGAAAACTCCCTAGGAGTTCTGGGCTGGCCCGTTGCGGCTGCTGCTATCTGCTGCGGCAAAGAGCCATGCAGGAAAAGTTCCCAGGACGGCTCCCCACTGCCGGTATCGCCACCACCACTGCGGGGTGCTCCGCCACCGCCATTACTGCCAATGTTGCCACCACCGCCACCACCTGAAGCTCCCATTTGGGCCCCCGCCTGAAGTTCCTGTTCTGGGTGCTGCCACTGCTGCTAAGCACATGACAAATTCCTATGCACCAAGACAAATTCCTTGTGTGTCCAATCACACTTGGCCAATAAAAATTCTATTCTATTCTATTCTATTCTCTCTGGCCTCCTGGTCTCACTTTCCTAGACTTTGAAGGAGGGAGGGAGGGAGGGAGGGAGGGAGAGAGAGAGAAAGAAAGAAAAAGAAAAGAAAAGGCAGAGAAAAAGAGAAATAAAGGGAGAGACAAGAAAGAAAGAAAGAAAAAGAGAGAGAGAGAGAGAAAGAAAGAAAGAAAGGGAAAAGAAAGAAAGAGAGAGAAAGAGAGAAGGAAAGAGAGAAAAAGAAATAAAGGGAGAGACAAGAAAGAAAGAGAAAGAGAGAGAGACAGACAGAGAAAGAGAACGAGAAAAGGAGAGACAAGAAAGAAAGAGAGAAAGAAAGAAGGAAAGAGGGAGAAAGTGAGAAAAGAAAGAAGAAAAGAGAGAGAAAAGAAAGAATGAAAGAAAAAGAAAGAAAAGGAGAGACAAGAAAGAAAGAAAGAGGGAGAGTTTCAAAGAATGAAAGAAAAGAGAAAAGAAGGGGAGAAGAGAGAGAGAAAAGAAAGAGAAAGGAGAGAAGAAAGAAAGAGAAAAGAAAGAAAGAAAGAAGAGAGAGACAAGAAAGAAAGGAAGACAAAGAAAGAGACAAAGAAAGAAGGAAAGAGGGAGAGAGAAGAAAGAAAGAAAGAAAGAAAGAAAGAAAGAAAGAAAGAAAGAAAGAAAGAAAGAAAGGGAGAGACAAGAAAGAGAGAGAAAAGAAGGAGAGAAGAGAGAAAAGAAAGAAAGAGAAAGGAGAGAAGAAAGAAAGAGAAAAGAAAGAAAGAAAGAGAGAGACAAGAAAGAAAGGAAGACAAAGAAAGAGACAAAGAAAGAAGGAAAGAGGGAGAGAGAAAAGAAAAAATGAAAGAAAAAGAGATAAAGAAAAAGAGGAAGAGGAAGGGAGAGACAAGAAAGAGATAAAGAAGAAAGAGAAAGGAAGGGAGAGAGAGAGAGAAAGAAGAGGAAGGAAGGACCACAAACCCTGGCACTAGACTTGGCTTCAGAAGATGCTTTGAAACAGGAGAGCAATCTAGGGCTGGAAGGGATCTTAGAGGCCATCTAATCCAACCCCCTGCTCCATCAGGAAACCTTACATCATCTAGATCAGGGGTCTCCAACCTTGGTCCCTTTAAGACTTTAAGACTCTGGGAGTTAAAGCCCACAAGGCTTAAAGGGATCAAGGTTGGAGACCCCTGATCTAGATTATTTTGATGCCTCTAACAGAGAGGAAAATTGCCAGAAAGGAGAAGGAGTTTACTAGGACAAGGCTGCCATGCAGAGGAAGGCAGAGATAGTCCTTGACTTATGACAAGAATTGAGCCCAAAATTTTGGTTGCTAAGCAAGAGTGTTGTTAAATGAGTTTCACCACAATTTACTCAATCCAAGACCTCTCCTGGCTCTAACAATCATGTGCAAATTAGGGAAGAACATCTGAAGGTGTTTGTAATGTTCTAAATGTACAGAAGTTATAGTTAAATGTGTAGCAGAAAGTGGACTCTAGGTGTGTTTTTTCAAATGTAGTAAGTGAGGTTGAATGTGTATAGTTTTAGAAGAGGGGTTTTATGCGTGTGTGTTGTATACATACAGTATATATATATTAGATAGTGTATCTTTACAGGCCATCACTCTGCTAAACAAATAATTCCATCAACACTGTCAGACTATTTACTGAATCTGTACTACTATTAATCGTTTCATAGTTCCCATCACCAATCTCTTTCCACTTATGACTGTATGACTATAACTTGTTGCTGGCAATCCTTATGATTTATATTGATATATTGACCATCAATTGTGTTGTAAATGTTGTACCTTGATGAACGTATCTTTTCTTTTATGTACACTGAGAGCATATGCACCAAGACAAATTCCTTGTGTGTCCAATCACACTTGGCCAATAAAAAAAATTCTAAAATTCTATCTTTTCGTGTGCCTATACATGCTATACTATGTAATATGTATATACACATAAGGCATATATACATAGGATTTAATAGTATATTTTGGATGTTCAGTAGTAGTAAATAAATAGACAGGGAAATTGTATCTCGCTGAGACCTTTGATGTGAGGAGAGGCCAGGCACTCTAACCTTTGACGTGAGTGACATCAAGTTGGCCACACTCACCCAGTCACATGATTAGTCAGCTACACCCACCCAGTCACATGGCCATCAAGCCACAGCCACTGTCACATGACCATCAAGCCACATCCACAAAATAAGCCAAGCCCACAGAACCGGTAGTAAAAAAATTTAGAACCCACATGTTAGGAATGTAGTAATGTAATGAATATAAGAAATGAAGGATTAGAGAACATATTATATACATAAAAATGTGATTACAAAGAAAAAAGATCATGATTTATATATTGGAATATTGAATAATGAAAAAAAAGGAAAGATCACATCTTTGATTATTAGAATGATAGGGGAAAGGGGGGGAAAGGGCTAAAATAGAAGTAGAAATATGAGGGGGAAAATAGTAAAAACAGATATTAAGATGATATGAAGTATGATAGAATTATGAGAGTTGAAAGATGACAGTAGCATATGTCAGCAAAATCAAAAATGAACATGGACTGTAATTATTAGGAATATTGTTATGATTATTTATATTGAAATGTATGAAACCCAGGAATCAAACCATTCACGAAATGAGATGTATAAAAGTAAAAAACTTTTAAAAATATTGTTTTGGGAACAGCTGCTTAGTATTTTAAGACACGGGTATTATCAAGCAAGAAATACTAATACTTCTCAGATGAATTAGGTAATACAACTTCATTTGTGATCATCCACATTCTATAAAAGCATCACAAAACTTTTAAATACATCTACTGTAATATTAAAATCACAGTTAATCAATTTAGATTTAACATGAAGCACACAATACATTCCTCAATTAAATAATAGCTATAGATTTTCCTTGCAGTGTTTGAAAGCTACACATAGTGATTATTTGTGCATAATTTTCACATAGCACTAAATACATAGCACTAAACACATCTATCCCTTTCATGGATCACTGCCTTGTCGTGGCGAAGGGGCTTCTGCAGTGCAGTGCCGTGCAGGTCCACCCAAGATGGACAGGTCAAGCAGAGAGCTCTGACAAAAACATCATCATCATCATTATCATCATCACAACAACAACAACAACAGCAAGAACAACAACAGCAACAACAACAACAACAACAGAGTTGGAAGGGACCTTGGAGGTCTTCTAGTCCAACCCCCTGCCCAGGCAGGAAACCCTACACCACCTCAGACAGATGGTTATCCAACATTTTCTTAAAAATTTCCAGTGTTGGAGCATTTACAACTTCTGCAGGCAAGTTGTTCCACTGATTAATTGTTCTAAACTGTCAGGAAATTTCTCCTTAGTTCTAAGTTGCTTCTCTCCTTGATTAGTTTCCACCCATTGCTTCTTGTTCTACCCTCAGGTGCTTTGGAGAATATGATCCACTGGATCCAATGATCCACTGGAGAAGGAAATGGCAACCCACTCCAGTATCTTTGCCATGAAAACCCCATGGACAGCACCAAAAGGCAAAAAGATATGATGCTGGAAGATGAGCCCCTCAGGTCAGAAGGTGTCCAATATGCTACTGGGGAAGAGCAGAGGGCTAGTACTAGTAGCACCAGAAAGAGTGAAGTGACTGGACAAAAGCTGAAAGGATGCTTAGCTGTGAATGCATCTGGTGGTAAAAGGAAAGCCTGATGCTGTTAAGATCTATACTCCATAGTAACCTGGAATGAAAGATCCATGAATCAAGATAAACTGAATGTGGTCAAACAAGAGATGACAAGACTGAACATCAACATTTTACGAATCAGCGAACTGAGATGGACAGGAATGGGTGAATTTAATTAAGATGAACATCAGGTATACTACTGCGGGCAAGAATCCCTCAGAAGAAATGGAGTAGCCTTCATAGTCAATAAAAGAATAGGAAAAGCAGTACTGGGATACAATCCCCCAAATGACAGAATGATCTCGATTCGAATCAGTGGTGGGTTTTACTTAACTTTACTACCAGTTCGCTTGCTCAAACTACTGCACCATTGCACTCATTTCACATGCTAGCAAAGTTATACTTAAAATCCTACAAGCTATACTCCAGCAGTATGTAGACAGAGAACTACCAGAAGTGTAGGTAGGATTTTGAAGAGGCAGAGGAACTAGAGATCAAACTGCCAACATACGCTGGATCATGAAGAAAGCTAGGGAGTTCCAGAAAAAACATCTACTTCTGCCTCATTGACTATGCTTCAAAGGCTAAAGCCTTTGATTGTGTGGTTCACAACAAATTGTAGCAAGTTCTCAAAGAGATGAGAGTACCAGATCATCTTATTTGTCTCTTGAGAAATCTATATGTGGGTCAAGAAGCAACAGTGAGAACTGGACAGGGAACCACTGATTGGTTCAAAATTGAGAAGGGAGCTCAGCAAGGCTGTATACTGTCACCCTGCCTATTTAACTTATATGCAGAGCGCATTATGAGAAAGGCGGGGCTAGATGAATCACAACTTGGAATTAAGATTGCTGGGAGAAATATCAACAACCTCAGGTATGCAGATGATAGAAAGTGAAGAGGAACTAAAGATGCGGGTGAAGGAGGAGAGTGCAAAAGTTGGCTTGAAACTCAACATTAAGAAAACTAAGATAATGGCTCCTGGCCTTCTCAATTGCTGGCAAATAGATGGGGAAGAAATGGAGGTAGTGACAGATTTTATTTTCCTGGGCTCCAAGATCACCGCACATGGGGACTACAGCCAAGAAATTAAAAGACACTTGCACCTGGGGCGGAAACCTATGGCAAATCTAGACAGCATACTAAAAAGCAGACACATCACCCTGCCAACAAAAGTGGTATAGTCAAGGCAATGGTTTTCCTAGTTGCAATGTATGGTTGTGACCATAAGGAAGGCTGAGTGTCAAAGTATTAAGGCCTTTTAACTATGGTGCTGGAGAAGACTCCTGCGAGTCCCTTGGACTGCAAGACGATCAAACCAGTCAGTTTTAGAGGAAATCAATCCTGACTACTCTTTAGAAAGCCAGATCCTGAAGATGAAACTGAAATACTTTGGCCACTTAATGAGAAGAAAGAACTCATTGGAGAAATGCCTAATGCTGGGAACGATTGAGGGCAAAAGAAGAAGGGGACGGCAGAGAATGAGGTGGCTGGATGGAGTCACTGAAGCAGTCAGCATGAGTTTAAATGGTCTCCAGGGGATGGTAGAGGACAGGAAGGCCTGGAGGAAAGTTGTCCATGGGGTCGCAAAGGTTCAGACAGGACTTTACAACTACAACAAAAAACACATCTATATTTCATAAATATCTCTTTATGAAATATAGATGTGTTTTTTGTTGTAGTTGTGAATATAATGCAATACTGTAAGGACAGACTAGGACAAAGTTGGGTACACTGCTTTCACAAGTTGTTGCAATTCTTGGTGGTTTCTAGAGACTTTTATAATTATGCCTAAATATTTGCCTCCCAAATATTTTGATAAAATAAACACAAAGTGTATGTTTTATATCCTAAACCAATTTAAAAACAAAGTAGGCCTCAAAGTCCTATGCCAGAAAATTCTGATAATGTCAACCCTTTTTATGTTCGTGATGCAGCCCTTTCCACTTTGCATAATTGCCCAACTTTCTGCAACCCTCACAAGACCCCAAAATTTAAATGTGTCCCCAACAAGCAAAATTTTTTTTACTTCTGTCATATTAGATAGAAAGTTTTAAAACAGGACACAATGTCAATTAAATGTATCCCTAGTAAAATCCCTTAAGACTTTCCCTAGCTTTTAACAAAGTTTCTTCATAGCCTATAGAATTTTCTTTCTACTGTTTAATAAATGCCAAAGAAGTTGCAATTCCAGCATTGAAGCAATAGATATAGTATGTACTAGTTAACTTTCATAGGCTGTGTCAGGTTCCAAGTAATGCATCCATCACAAATTGAACTCCAAGGCATTCTTTTTCTCAAAGAACAAATTTATTTAGATATACCATCTTGGCACTAACTGGTGAAAAGCCAGTACTGAAGTTCCTAGTCTTTTCACCCCAATATAAGTTTTAGTTTCTCAAGTTTCCAAAACAAACTATCACATTGTCCAACCAAGATGGGAGCCGGTTGCTTAGCAACCTCTCTCCTCCTCCTCCGGTCAGCCAGCCATTGGAATGTGCCTGGCTCATCAGCTAGCTATGATGTTTTGACTGAAGGCTCCATCCTCTTTCAGCTCCAAATTGTGTCAAACTGAATTCATGTCAGAATACCCAAGAATACAAACAGTCCCATACCCCAATCAAATTCAAGCTTGACATGCTTGAGAGTAAGACAAATGCTCTGTCTTACACATTGGAAAAAAGAATCAGAACACTAAATAAAAGCTTGATGGACATTACCTTGTAGATGACCCCCATCCCGTCAAATACCTTGGAGTTTTCATATCAAACGATCTAAGTGCCAAAGCCCACTGCAACTACATTGCCAAAAAGGCTTTAAGAGTTGTAAACTTAATCTTGTGTAGCTTCTTCTCCAGAAAGATTATACTACTTGTAAAGTCTTGGGACATTCTGTTGAGCAAGCTTAAGAGCTACTACTCCCCCACGCCCTCCCGTATTGCCCAGCGGCACGCGTTCCGACGGAGGGTTCAGCTGTCGGGTGAATCGATTAATGTATATGTAGCTTCTTTAAGGACGGCCGCCTTGGATTGTGAGTTCCATGATCTGGATAAGGTCCTTTTGGACCAGGTGAGTTCCATGATCTGGATAAGGTCCTTTTGGACCAGGTCACCGACCTGCGGCTTTAGCGGCGGCTACTAGTGCGCACAGATTTGACTTTGGCCGCGGCACTCGATGAAGTGCAGGTGGCGGAGATGGCGGAGAAGTCCAAGGCTGAACTTCATAAGTTTCAAACACCCCCCTCTCCAGCCGAGAAAGGCCTCGCCATCCATCATGCCGCTGTGGACCCGTCTGACTCCTCTGACGAGGGCGAAAATGTAAGCCGCCTTAAGACTGCCCCCCAAAAAGGGTGGCTGGTGGTGAAGTTGCCCCCTGCTAGTTGTTTGGGTTGCGGGGGAAATCATGGCAGGTCCGATTGCTGTTTCAAAACAGCCACTGGCCACCAATGTGGAAAGAAGGGTCACCTCGCCCAAGTCTGCTATGCCGTGCTGCCAGCCTCTGACTTCCAAGTGGAACCAGAGTCCCGGAAGAAGACGACTTGGAAGGCTGCCGGTCACCGAGATGATTGCTTTGCCATCGGGCATGCCACGGCGGCCCCTCGCGGTAATAAGATTTACCTCACAGTAGATCTAGAAGGCACGCCCTGCAGGATGGAGGTGGACACTGGATCCTCCAAGTCATTGATTTCTTGGTCCACGGTCAAACGACTTTTGCCAAGATTCTCACTGTCCCGCCTGCGGCTATGCCCCATCAATCTCAAGGACTACCAAGGGCGGAGAATCCCTGTCTTGGGCTGCAGCGAGTTCTGTATTCACCATGGGAGGTTCTCTGGGTATCTGCCTCTCATTGTAGTCAGAGGAGCCTGCCCACACTCCTGGGGTTGGATTGGTTCGATGCCCTTAGTTTAAATGTGTTGGGGGTTCACTCCACGATCCTTACGATTATGACAGCATCACCCGCAAATTTGCGGATGTTTTTAGCAGTCAGCTGGGCACCCTGGTGTCATTTAATTTGGACCCCCAAATCGCGCCAATCCAGTTGAAAGCTTGAAGGGTGCCCCTCGCATTGAGGGAGAAGGTTGACAGGGAGTTGGATAAGCTCATCTCCCAGGGGGTTATTGAGCCAGTGGATCATTCCCCCTGGGAGACGCCTATTGTAATTTTCCTCAAACAGGATGGCTCAATTAGAATTTGTGCCGATTACAAGGGTACGATTAATAAGGCACTACAGGCCAACCCCTACTCTGTTCCAGTCATGCAGCATCTGCTGCACTCCTTAGGGTGGGGCTCTGTCTTTGTGAAGCTTGACTTAGCACAAGCCTATCAGCAGTTGCCGGTAGATGATGCCACAGCAATGGCTCAGACCATCATAACACACCGGGGGGGCATTTAAGTGCAACCGCTTCCAGTTCGGTGTCAGTGTTGCCCCCGGGTTGCTTCAGTGCTTGATGGAGCGTTTGCTCCAGGGGTTGGAGGGTGTCATTCCTTATTTTGATGATGTCCTCATTTCTGCTGCCAGTCCAGAGGACCTGGCAATGAAATTGAGGGCCATTTTGTCCCGGTTTAGGAGTGCTGGTTTGAGGCTTAAGATGCAGAAGTGTCAGATCGGGGTTCCACAAGTGGAGTTCCTGGGATTCCTTTTGGACTCTCAGGGAATCCACCCTACCCTGTCCAAGGTTGAGGCTATCCTTAGGGCTCCTGTCCCCATGAATAAAATGGAGCTCCAGGCTTTTTTAGGGCTCCTAAATTTCTATGCCATTTTTTTGCCACATAAGGCTTCCCTTGTGGAGCCTTTACATAGACTGCTGGCAGATAAATTGCCCTGGAGTTGGGGGAAACAGGCAGCTGCTTCCTTCAAGGCTGTCAAGAGCCTCCTCACTTCCCGGGCAGTCCTTGTCCAATATGATCCGTGCCTTCTGGTCACCCTGACTTGTGATGCCTTCCCTTTTGGCATTGGCACAGTCCTGAGCCATGTGCTGCCTGGCGGAGCTGAGGCGCCAATTGCCTAATATTCCAGGATGCTCTCGGCGCCCGAACGGAATTATAGTCAATTGGACAAAGAGGCTCTAACAGCAGTGGTGGGAATCAAGAGATTCCACCACTATCTTAGTGTTGTGTCTTGCCCGCCCTCAGAGCAGCCGGGGCCTTCTTACCTGCTCCCGCACACTGAGGAATGTATGCCTCCCGGTCCCAGTCCTGGCTCCATGCCCACACAAACTGCAGAAGGAGAATCTCCCTGCCCCAGCCCTGACTCCATGCCCAGGCAAACGGAGCAGCTAGACCCCTCCCCCTCCTCCACAGCAGGTGAGCCTGAGGAGGGTTTATTACCAACAGCTGATTGGTGTGACCCTCGCATCAGAAGATTGGAGAGGCGGAGGCTACAGAGGGAAGGGAGGGGCAGGCCTTAATGAGTGCTGAGTCATGGAGCCACACCCCATGGCCTATATAAAGGATCTACTTTCTGGCAGTCTCTGAGTCAGGCAAAAGTCAAACTGATCTTGCTGAAGTCACTTACTGGTCTCCTGCCTGCTCTGAGGACTTTGCTAGGACTTTGGGCAGAGCTGCAGAGGCACGCCTGATTCGGATTTCCCGGACCCAGCCGTCAGCAGAGGAGTGGGACACGACACTTTATGGCCATTTTTTTTCTTTGATTATGGACCATAAGCCGCTCCTCGGCCTGCTGGCTGGGGACAGGCAGTCCCCCCAAATCCTATCCCCCAGAATATCACGCTGGATTGAGTTTTTGGCCACGTATAATTATAAACTTATCTACCTGCAGGGCAAAGCGATCGGGCATGCAGATGCCCTAAGTCGTTGCCCTTTGCCTACCCCTGTGATTGAACCTGCCCCAGCAGCATCAGTCCTTCTGACCGATGAGTGGCAGTCTCCAAAATCCTCTTTGGATATCGCTCGCCACTCTGCCTCAGACTGGACCCTGTCCCAGGTCCTGGACTGGGTGCACAGAGGTTGGCCAAAGGACCCCATGCCAGAAGAATTCCTCCCATTCCGGCGCAGACAGCATGAGCTGTCGGCGCTTAAGGGCTGTCTTCTGTGCGGAAATAGGGTAGTATTTACATTTAAGGGGTGGTGTCTTAAATATTCCCCACGAGGCCCACCCTGGAATTGTCAGAATGAAGACTTTAGCCTATAGTTATGTGTGGTGGCCGAAGGTGGACTGGGATATTGAACTATGTGTCTCCAGGTGCCAGCGCTGTCAGACATCGCGGCCAGCGCCCCCGGCTTTGTCCGTCAGGGAGTGGGAGGCCCCCCCGTTCATCCTGATCTTGAATCCATCTGGATTATGCGGGACCATTTTTGGGGCAGTCATTCTTGGTGGTAGTTGACGCCTACTCCAAGTGGGTGGAGTTGGCACATATGTCATCTACCACCGCGGAAGCAACCATTAGGGTGCTTGAACGTTTATTCGTGACCCATGGGTTGCCAGACCTTGTGGTTACAGACAATGGGCCTCAATTCGCCTCGGCACCTTTCCAGATGTTCTTGGCCAGGCATGGCATTCGACATGCGCCAATGGCGCCATTCCACCCGGCAGCGAATGGCCGGGCAGAACGGGCTGTTCATTCAGCCAAGGAAGCGTTGGGCTGCATGGGGCCCTCCAATTGTCATGACTGGATCTGCCAGTATCTACTGGCACAACATTCCACCCCTTGCCCTATTACCAATCAGCCCAGCTGAACTTTTGATGGGTAGGTGGCTGCGGACAGCTCTGGATAGGCTACACCTTCATTATGACATAGAGCAGGGCCCAGATAACTCAATCACGACCAGGGGTTTCAAAAACGGGGACACTGTGTTTGCCCGGAACTTTGGGTCACAGCATAAATGGGTGCCGGGCAGCATTATACAAATAACTGGGCCCTATTCCTACAGGGTCTGGTTGGCCGATGGACGAGAATGGCGCCACCATATAAATCAACTCAGACGGCGGTTACCAGGCCCAGAGGATCTACCATATGAACAGGACTACCCAGAAACTGCAGAACGGGCCGCTCCAGTTCCACCTTCCAGGCCACTGGTCCCGGAAGGAAACCACAACCATGCCGGTCCATCTCCTGCCGGCCGGGGAGGGACTCTAACCCTCAAACCGCGGATCGATCTCGCCAATGGACGTACCTGGTGTTCCTGAAGTTCCCGCGGTGGCCTGGCCTTCCCTGGAGGTGGAGTTGCCGCTTCCTACAGGTCCGTCAGCAACCTCAGCCACTCCTCCTGCAGCTGCCGCCCCTGAACTGAGAAGATCTGGGCGGAGCTGACGTCGGCCTGCGTACTTGGCCGATTTCACATGCGCGGTCCAGGAGGAGAAGAGTGTAAAGTCCCAGAGTTCGACATATCTCTAGCCTGACAACAGCCAGGCGTGTTCTGATTGGTTAAGACGCGCCTGAAGAAAAGTGGGAGTTTTGGAGTCCTGTCATTGGTGTAGCTCCCTCTGGCAGCCGGTATATAAGAGCTGTCAAAGGTTTCCTGTCAGAAGTTCTCTTACTGTTAGCCACGGTTGGCTCTAATAAAAGTATTGCAGGAATTCCTGCCTGGACTATTTTCTAGTCACTACTTCGTAAGATTTTATACCACTAACCAGAGCATATAAAACATTTGCTAGACCAATTCTTGAATACAGCTCGCCTGTCTGGAAGCCACACTTCATTTCGGACATTAATACAATTGAGCGTGTCCAGAAATATTTTACAAGAAGAGTTCTCCACTCCTCTGATCACAACAAAATACCTTATGCCACCAGACTTGAAATCCTGGGTTTAGAAAATTTAGAAACTCCGCCGCCTTCGGCTTGACCTGACTATAACTCATAAAATCATCTGCTACAATGTCCTTCCTGTCTAGTAGCTAGACTACTTCAGCTTCAATCGCAACAATACACGAGCACACAATAGATTTAAAATTAATTTAAATCTAAGTTTAATTAAAACTTAAACTTAATATGAACTGCTCCAATCTTGATTGTAGAAAATATGACTTCAGTAACAGAGTTGTTAATGCCTGGAATGCACTACCTGACTCTGTGGTCTCTTCCCAAAATCCCCAAAGCTTTAACCAAAGACTATCTACTATTGACCTAACCCAATTCCTAAGAGGTCTGTAAGGGGCGTGCATAAGAGCACCAGCATGCCTACCGTTCCTGTCCTAATGTTCCCTTTAATTGTATCCAATTTGTATGGTTATTTCATGCTTATACTTATATATACTGTTGTGTTTGACAAATAAATAAATAAATTAAATAAATAAAGCTGAATTATTTCTAGACAGTTATGAACCAGAAATCTATGGGTATCCTATTGATCTTTGATGGACTGATTGTTTCAGACCTCCAACACTATGAAAATATTCTCAATATGACACATAAAATGAATTATTTCTCATAGAAAATGCATATGGGCTCCAGTTATTTTAGAACAATTGTTTCATTTTTCTTAAAAGTTAAGTTTGACTCCTTAGTTAGTTGCATCTCATAATATTTTAATGAGACAGGGAAATGATAATATATACTTTTATAATTCTTACCATGCTCTGCTGGATTAGATTCATGAAGTCTGCCTACTGTATCATTGTTCCTTTGGTTATTGCATCCTATGGAAAAATAGTCCAATGCAGTGACAGACTGGGATTTAATGAGATGTTCTGAATTGTGCTGATCAGATTCCTTATTTGAAGCAATAAAAAAAAGACAAAAGTAGGATCATAATTCAGCCATAAGTTACTGAATATATTCTGACTAGAACCAATACGATTTTCTATGAAGAATGGCTTTAAAAATATTCTTATGAGTTTTTAAAATACATAAAGCTAATGGAACCCCAAAGTCAGCAAAACTATCTATGTCATACCAAATCATGTTATTGGAGTTGGATTAATATTGTATTTCCTTAGGGACATCTTAGAAGAAAATGATAATTTTTATAGAAGGAAGCATAGTTCTGGGAAAACTAAATTAGTATAACTAATAAATAATATTTAGCCACCTCTGGTAGCTTTCATTTGTGCAGCAAATAAATTATAGATAAAGTGATCCCAAAATAATTTAGAATAAATATTTTGTTATATTCATTGAGATATAATTTGCATAAACATAATTCATATTCAGTTACAGTTTCAAATTAATTTGTTTTAACTACTTTCCTAAATGAATTTAAAGTATATAGTGATTTCATAAACAGGACTAAGAAGTACTACAATTTATACTCTTTTAAATATTTTTTGAAAACTTATACAAGATTAATTACTAGTTTCTCTACTATATTAGAGAAATATCTACTATCTATGAACAAGACAGAGAGATAAAATAATATAGAAACTCATTGTAAATTTTTAGAAAAGTGAAAAGGGTAGAATCAGTTCTTACATGAAGCACATTTATATTCACTTGGTGAAAATTACGGGATCTAAGTTCTTGCATTCTTTTAAGATTTTCTTGATATTTTTCTTCAGCCAACTGTCTGAAAGGAGAATACTGGTATCAATTGTAAATTGTAGCATTTCAACTGATTTAAAAAAACAACGTTTATTGTGTAAGAATGGAATGTAAATTGGCATGAAAAAGAAATTTTAAATTCTGAAATCCAGCAACCTTTCCGTTTCAAGAGAATATTAAATCTCTGTTATTAAATTGCTACATAGTCTTAAATGTCAGAGTTATTTTAAGACACTTTCTTAAGAATAACAAACTAAATAAGCTATAAAACAATAAAAGGATACAAAACTGGATGCTTAAACTTGAAATACTTCTTTCCTTATACAGTTCTTCAAAGCTGAATTAAGGATTCTAATCTTTGGAAAAGTAAGGATTAGAAGAAGCTGCTGAATATAAAAGACCAAAAGGTAAAAAATTACTAAATAATTTTTAAAGATCACTTGAACTTAAGCAAACACGCTTCTATAAGAAACTTTTGGGGGGCACAAGAACACCATACTGGAATCCTTGGATGTGAGTTTAAAGAGAAGAGGAGAGAGAGGAGAAGAAAAGGGAGGGGAGAGGCATTTCAACATCTTGCCCTATTTTAGCATTGCTATGACAACATGCATGTCATTCAATTACCATATATCCAATTTTTGTTCTAATGTAATAATGAGATTTCTCCTTTTAAAACTTGTCTAAATCGCCAACTGCAACTGTGCATTTACTAGTTTCAATTTCACATGCCCTAGTCTTGTACTAACTGAATTTTGGGTCACATTAAGGGCAATGTGGTATCAATTTACAATTTGGTCTAAATTAAATACTGCATTATTCAAATTCAATGTAATCATGACATCTATAAAACATATACAGTATATATGTTTTGCTTTCTACTTCTGAAAAAGGAACCTAACTTTTATTATTAATAATTTATTAATAAATTCATTATTCTAGTCCTTTATGTGCTTCAGATACTGATATAATTAGTATATCAGTATCTGTAGTATATAGTATATCATAGTAGTATAATAATAACTATTTGCTTGCTTTCAAAACACTTTTTCAATACCGTTACAACTTGTTTGGATAATTATTATGACTACACGATATCATGTAGTTTTCTGTTTATTTGATAGTACAGATATTTCAAAATCCTATAAATGGGAGATATACCATAGGGTAAACATAACAATGAATAATAGTAGCTTACTATTAAGCTACTTTATTACAACTTTATTAGTCCCTTCCAACTCTGTTATTCTGTCTGTCTGACAAATCTTTATTAGTAATTCTAATAAAGTTGGCTTTAATCATAAACAGACACAAATTCTATACATTTTACTATTTTGCAAGTTGTTACTTTTTGCCCTATGATATATCTCCCATTATAGAGTTTTGAAATATCTATATTACCAAATAGACCAGGGGTAGTCAACCTTTTTATACCTACCACCACTTTTGTATCTCTGTTAGTAGTAAAATTTTCTAACCGCCCACCAGTTCCACAGTAATGCATTGTGGATCGTCGTCTGTGCAAGCCTCTCGTGCATTGTGGATTGGGTTGTGGGGGGTGCCGGCTACCAGCTCTGCTTGTCTGTTACAGCTGGGTGGTGTGGGGGGAGATGCGCGAGCTATTCTGGGACAGGGCTCTTTTGTTTTTGGTTGCACTATAGTGCCATTTAGTTTTACTTGCGTAACGTGAACTAAATGTATGTGTAGTGGCTCCAGCCCCCCCCCCTGGGCCTGGCCCCCTGCCAGAGAGTGACTCAGAGAGTGAGGGGGAAGGGCTGTCAGGGCTCCCCTCTGCATAGCCGGCCTCTCTGGCCCAGCTCCAGGAGCCAGAAGCAGGCCAGGTGGAGGAGGTGATGAGGCCTCTGTCTCCTGTATCTCCCCCCACCCAGGCAATACTTCCAGACTCAGCTGTGGACAATCAGTCCTGGTTAGATCCCAGGTTTCATAGACAAGAGAGGCGGTAACAACAAAAAAGGGGGTGGGGCAGGCCTAGAGAGTGCTGAGTCACGGAGCCACACCACACAGGGTATAAAAGCAGGAGGGGCTGCTCTACTACTTCATGACAGACAAAACGAACTGACTGGAGAAAATGTGAGCTGAACTATTTGACTGAACATTTGGCCTGAATTGCTGTTTGTTCCTGACTTCCTAGTTGCTCCAGTAATGAGCTTCTGTGACGCCAGCATCTGGGAAAATAAAGGAAACCTTGGCAGACGATCGCTGGTTTGCTGCCAGAGCTGATAGCTTCCATGGACTACATTGCTGGCTAATTGAGTCAGTTCATGTGTTTCCTGGACTGAGGTGGGAGGGATAGAACAGTATGCACGGGCGATACAAATAGTATATTTTCAGAAATTTAAATTGTCATGGGGAATTTTATGAAAACCTAATGAAAATGTTTTTAAATAATGCTATGAAAATGTTTTAAAAAGTCAATTAAATAAAAAAAAAGGAAAGTGCTTCAGTATCGGACAAAACCCCTTCTGCCTACCATGAAAGCTGCAATGCCCACTAGTGGGCAGTAGGGACCAGGTTGACTACCACTGAAATAGACAGAAAACTGCATGATATTGCATAATCATAACAACTGTTCAAACAAATGGTAACAATGATTAAAAGTGTTCTGAAAGCAAGCAAATAGTTATTTCACTAATTATATCAGTATCTGAGGCACCACAAAGGACTAGAATAATAAATAACATTTGTAACTTCTCTATTAGGTTCCTTTTCAGAATTAGAAAGCAAAACATATACTATATACAATTTACAAGAGGGAACTATAATGATTGAGTTTATCAAACCATCACTTTCTGATAATAAATGCTTTTGATAAAATTATA
Source organism: Ahaetulla prasina (assembly GCF_028640845.1). Classification (NCBI taxonomy): domain Eukaryota; kingdom Metazoa; phylum Chordata; class Lepidosauria; order Squamata; family Colubridae; genus Ahaetulla; species Ahaetulla prasina. The sequence goes on from NC_080542.1 coordinate 88,063,589, forward strand.
AATACTGATGACTAACACAAGTGTTTGCTTACTTCAGCTTCTGTGCTGTTTGATCAGCTAAATTTAATTTTCGCAATCGCATCCGTTCACGTGGTGTCATTTTCTGCACTTCAGATATGGCCCTCAGAGTTTGGAGATGTACCTTTTTCTGTCTAAAATTGAGAAGAAATAATAAAATTGAAATAAAAAATTGGAGGAAAGAAGGAAGTTAGTGATACAAGCTGGAAAGAGAAGTTTATTTCATGTGTTAAAAGAAATCCACAAAGTCACAAAAATATCCCTTATGTCATGTGTTGAAGGAAATTCACACACACACACACCCCTCTCACCCCATCCTCCAAGGACGATTTTCCAGAATTTTTCCATCTAACACAAATTGTTATACAGTATGAAATGTGAGTTTAATACAAGTCCATAACAAAAGCTCAGTCCCCTGCTCTACCAAGGAAAAAAATAGGTATGTATTGTATTACAATGTGTTGTATTGCATCATAAACCCCACTCCAATATAAGTGTGTGAGATTGCAGCCTCCATGATCTCCAAAAGGTTTTAGAATCCTATTAAAATTAATAAATTTTATCTCTCTGAATGCTATATATCTTTTTGGGTTTAAGTGCTTAATGGTAAAATTCAACAGATCCTTACTCCATTGTCACAATTTTTTGAATAAACCATAAATAATTTATCTTACCATCTCTCTCTCCCCTCTCCCCCCTCTCTTTCACACACACACACAAACATAGATATATTTAATATTCTTTCTTCCTATCTTCCCCATAACAACCCTGTGAGTTGGAACTGGCTCTCTCCAGTTTGTTGTTACGGTTGGAGCCAGACTGAATGACTTGACATTAAAAGAGCAAATTAGTAATGGTTTGAATTAGTCTCATTAATGTGAGAATCAACAAACTTAAAATGAACTGAATTTGTCACAAAATTAAAGCATAAAGCTACCAATTTTAAAAAAATAAAATTCAATTTAAAAAAAATTAAAATGTCAAACTATCATTTTATTCTTAGAGTTTTGTTTACTGTACTTAAACAAACTTGTTTATAATAGTTTGTAATTATCAACAGATTACTAGAACTGCCAACAAATGAAAAGATGCAATTAAGATGCATGGTACATTAACAAAAGGAAGATTCTAATTATATTAATTTTTAAAACCTTACTTCATTTATAATTAAATTATGTAAATCAAGAACTTTGAACTCATTTCATTTGACACGACTGATATTTAAAAAAAAAAAAGACCAAAGGGATACCCTTGAAGCTTTAATAACAACATAAGAAATGAAAAACCATAATGATGACATTATCTGTTTTGACATTATCCAATGTACCATAAAGATTTTAGCTTTGCAGTTTAAACAGAAGAGTATTGACTATGAAGTGTACATTGGACCATTTTATTAATTGCTATGAGCTATATAGTAAAGATGTTAGGAGATATTAAGAATCAAGTTTTGAGATGCCAGATAATCTTTATGTTGAAAAACAAGTCCTTTGTGTTGTGTTGCTTATTGTGCCCTAAAAAGAACAACATTTCCATACATACAAGATAGCAGCCTGAACATTCCAGGGTTTCAGATTAGACAGAATTACAGAAACATCTGGTAAAAAGAAGGGAGGAGACTTATGCCTATATATTAACAGCAGCTGGTGTCAAGATTTTAAAATAATTTACAAATTCTGTGACAACAATTTAGAGACTTTAATTATCAACTGCAAACCATACTATTCACCTCGTGAATTTTCCTCATTTCTTCTAATTGCTGTTTATGTCCCACCACAAACCTGTGTAAACAAGGCATTACAAACTCTAGCTGACCAAATCATGGAGGCTGAAGCCAAACACCCTGATTCACTGGCCATTGTTTTGGGAGATCTAAACAAGGCAAACTTAAGGAAAGAGCTACCAAAGTACTTTCAGCATGTCAATTGTCCCACCAGAGGCAAGAATACTCTAGACCATTGCTACACAACACTAAAAGATGCTTATCGGTCTTTACCACGTGCAGCTGTAGGACACTCTGATCATTGCATGATTCATCTTGTACCTGCTTACAGGCAAAGACTTAAAACCACAAAACCAACAATTAAATCAGTGAAGACCTGGACTGAAGAGACAAAATTAAAGCTGCAGGCATGTTTTGACTGCACTGATTGGAATATTTTTGAATATACCTCTGCAGACCTGGATGAACTCACAGATACTGTAACATCATATGTCAGCTTCTGTGAAGACCTATGTGTACTTACAAGGAACTTGCGAATATACAGTAACAACAAACCATGATTCACACCTAAACTTAAGCAGCTACGACATTCCAAAGAGGAAGCCTACAGAAAAGGTGATAAAATGTTGTACAATCAGGCCAGAAATGCACTAACAAGGGAGATCAGAGCAGCAAAAAGAAGCTACTCTGAAAAGCTAAAGAATCAGTTTTCAACAAATGAACCAGCAAACATGTGGAAAACTCTTAAAAATATCACCGGCTATGGCAAACCTCCTTCCTACCTGAAGGTAATCAACAACTGGCAGATGACCTGAATGAGTTTTACTGCAGGTTTGAAGGAAACTACAGCCACCTATCTCCACAACCCCCATCTCAGACACACCAACAACAGCCAAGCCTCCTACAACTGACCCTATCCCATTGGGTTCACAACCCCTAGTGATCACAAAAAAGGAAGTGCAGGACCTATTTCACAGACAAAAGCCAGGAAAAGCTCCAGGCCCAGACAAGATAACTCCTTCTTGCTTAAAAGTCTGTGCTGACCAGTTGGCCCCCATCTTCACCCATATTTTCAATAAATCACTAGAGATGTGCTATGTTCCTTTTTGCTTCAAACGCTCTACCATCATCCCAGTGCCGAAGAAGCCCACCATCAAGGAACCGAATGACTACAGACCAGTTGCTTTAACATCTGTAGTCATGAAAACCTTTGAAAGGCTAGTGCTTTCCTACTTGAAAACCATCACGGATCCGCTGTTAGACCCCCTGCAATTTGCATATCGAGGAAATAGATCAACAGATGATGCTGTTAATATGGCTCTGCACTACATCCTACAACATCTTGAGTCTCCAAAGACCTATGTAAGGGTCCTCTTTGTAGATTTAAGTTCAGCATTCAATACCATCATTCCAGACACTCTTCTAATTAAGCTAAACTAGCTACAGGTACCGGAACAGACTTGTAAGTAGATCACAAGCTTCCTAACAAACAGGAAGCAGCAGGTGAAGCTAAGCAAGATCACATCAAATACCTGTACAATTAGTACAGGGGCCCCCCAGGGCTGTGTGCTCTCTCCACTTCTCTTCTCTCTGTATACCAATGACTGCATCTCCAACGATCCATCTGTCAAGCTACTGAAGTTCGCAGATGACACAACAGTGATTGGTCTCATTCGAGACAATGACGAATTCGCATAAAGACGAGAGGTCGAACGACTAGCCTTGTGGTGCAACCAAAACAATCTGGAACTGAACACGCTCAAAACCATAGAAATGGTGGTAGACTTTAGGAGAAACCCTTCCATACTTCCACCTCTCACAATACTAGACAACACAGTATCAACAGTAGAAACCTTCAAAGTTCTAGGTTCTATCATATCGCAAGATCTAAAATGGACAGCTAACATCAAAAACATCATCAAAAAAGGACAACAAAGAATGTTCTTTCTGCACCAACTCAGTAAGCTCAAACTGCCCAAGGAGATGTTGATTCAGTTCTACAGAGGAATTATTGCATCTGTCATTTGCACCTCTATAACTGTCTGGTTCGGTTCTGCAACCCAACAAGAAAGACACAGACTTCAGAGGATAATTAGAACTGCAGAAAAAATAATTGCTACCAACTTGCCTTCCATTGAGGACCTGTATACTGCACAAATCAAGAAAAGGGCTGTGAAAATATTTACAGATCCCTCACATCCTGGACATAAACTATTTCAACTCCTACCCTCAAAACGACGCTATAGAGCACTGCACACCAGAACAAGAAGACACAAGAACAGTTTTTCCCTGAAGGCCATCACTCTGCTAAACAAATAATTCCCTCAACACTGTCAAACTATTTACTAAATCTGCACTACTATTAATCTTCTCATCGTTCCCATCACCAATCTCTTTCTACTTATGACTGAATGACTGTAACTTTGTTGCTGGCAATCCTTATGATTTATATTAATATATTGGCCATCATTTGTGTTGTAAATGTTGTACCTTGATGAACGTATCTTTTCTTTTATGTACACTGAGAGCATATGCACCAAGACAAATTCCTTGTGTGTCCAATCACACTTGGCCAATAAAAAATTCTATTCTATTCTATTCTATTCTATTCTATTCTATTCTATTCTATTCTATTCTATTCATCAACAACATCTCAGCAACCAACAACAACTAATAAAATCGTATGTAAGCAGCATAGTGCACAAGCCAACCAAAGCTCTTCAAAACATCATAAGCAAATGAAAAGACCCAACAGCTCCAGAAGAAAAAACAAGAATCTTCTACAACAGGGGTGTCAAATTCAAGGCCTAGGGGCTGGATCCGGCCCATGGGGTACTTAGATCTGGCCTGCAGGGCCGCCCTAGAAATAGTGAAGGACTGGCCTGCTGTGCCTCTGCCAGCAAAAACAGATTTTGAGAGGGCTGCGTGCAGCCCTCCTGAGCTCCATTTTCACTGGCAGAGGGTTGCAGGATATCATCCCAGCTGAAAACAGAGCTTGCGTGGGCCGTTGGCAGCACTCCCAAGCTCTGTTTTTACTGGCAGAGGGTTGCAGGAGGCCGTTGCAGCTGAAATGGAATTTGGAAGCCCATTTTCGCTGGAGGAGTACTTGGGCCACCACAGGCGCCTCTGACATGATTGACGTTGAGCTGGCCACACTCACCCTGGCCCCACAAGATCAAACACAAGACTGATGCGGCCCTCAATGAAATTGAGTTTGATATTCTTGATCTACAACATATAGTATAATGACAGAAACAACCAATAAGTAGGATATGAACAGGCAGAAAATTGGCAGAATGCATTCATGAACACCAACTAGCAGTTAAGACATGATGAAAACACTTTAATTTTGTAACATATGAACAAACTTAACTATAGTGTCAATTGGTAAACTGACCATCCTAGACTAAGCCAAGTCCAAAAACACTAAAGGCCGTGATGGTGAATCAAAGGCAGGTGTGCCAGAGGTGGCACACAGCGCTTTCTCTGAGGGCATGTGAGCTGTCACCCTAGTACAGCTCTGCTGCACATGTGTGCATGTGTTGTGCCTCGCTCGCCCCCCTCTCCGCAGCCGGGTCCCTCTCATCTCCTGCTATCTCAGCCAGAGACTGATAGTGCAGAAGAATGTCCTGGCATGCCTCCAGCCCCCAGCCCTGGCACCATGTCCGGATAAACCGAGCAAACAAACCTCCCCCCGATAGCATGTGTGCCTGAAGCCAGCCACGAGCTGGAATTACCGGCAGCTGGGGACGAAACGATGCAGTGGATAGATCCACGCTTCCGGAGAATGGAGAGGCGACGTCGGCAACAGGAAGGGAGGGGCAGGCCTCGATAAGTGCTGAGTCATGGAGCCACACCCCATGGCCTATATAAAGGATCTGCTTTCTGGCATTCTTTGAGTCAGGCAAAGTCTAAATTGGATTGCTGAAGTCACATCCTGGTCTCCTGCCTGCCCTGAGAACTCTGACAGAACTTTGGCAAAACTGCAGAGGCTTTGCGGCTACGCTTGATACGAACTTCCCCGACCTGGCCGTCAGAGGAGGAATGGGACACAACAGCATGCCTCCTGATAGCCAACTGTCTTCGGGTCTCTGCCACGCATGCGTGGAGGTGGAGTCTGAGCAGGGGGCCCATGAGCACAAGCATGGGGTGCATGCAGATGGTCGTGCATGCATGCACAGCACACAGGGCCTGGGGCACATTTGGGGAGCCACACGTGCATGAATGGGGACGGGGCGTATGTGCAGGAGCCACATGCTCATTGCATTTTGTGGGTTTGGCCACACACTTTGGGCACTCGGTTTAGAAAAGATTACCCATCACTGCACTAGGGAATTTCTAGAACTGTGGCACTATGACAAATTAGTCATCAATGGACATTAATATCTATAGACTATGCAAAAAAAACAATGAACAAACCAAAAAAGAGAACAAAAAGACTTAAGCACTTCCCCACCAGCAATCAGTGCCCAGATCAGCATATATTAACATCAGACCAACAATCAAGTAAACAATACCTTAATCAAGAAACTGTCAAACAAACATTAAACAGCCTAATCAAAGAGCCTCCAAGACTACCCTCACCAACACCGATAGGGCAAGTCACTAGAATATAAACTGAGAGCAAACCCTATTCCTTACTAGTACTGATGTTACCTACTTTGGGTAATGAAATGTCTGCAAGAAAATAGCCAAGGTGAGAAAGCATCAAGGACTCCTTATTTTAACCCTGACTTACAAATATTTTCCTTTCTGAAGTGAGAATTCAGCCATAGTTCTTGATAGACCCTAAATCTACATCTGTGTTGAGGACTGTTAAAAGGTGAAATGAAATTAGAGAGATTATGGCCATGTGCTTAATACATCTGCTTAGATTATCTCTTTAATGAGTCATAAGAATATAGAAAGGATTTCTTCCTTTGTGTTTGCTTTGTGATTTGTAGAAAAGGAAATGCAGATTTGCACTGAGAGAACAGATTCATTCAGTTATTATAAATCCTTTCTCCCTCCCACTCCACACCACCACTTTTACTTATGAAATCCAAAGAATTTGGGTTGAGGACTTAATGCCAGTCCTGTTGAACTGCAATTTTTCCTAGGATTCTGTAAACAAAACATGCTCTTCTAATAGATAGAATAGAATAGAATAAAATTCTTTATTGGCCAAGTGTGATTGGACACACAAGGAATTTGTCTTGGTGCATATGCTCTCAGTGTACATAAAAGAAAATATACCTTCATCAAGGTACAACATTTACAACACAATTGATGGTCAATATATCAATATAAATCATAAGGATTGCCAGCAACAAAGTTATAGTCATACAGTCATAAGTGGAAAGAGATTGGTGATGGGAACGATGAGAAGATTAATAGTAGTGCAGATTTAGTAAATAGTTTGACAGGGTTGATGGAATTATTTGTTTAGCAGAGTGATGGCCTTCGGGAAAAAACTGTTCTTGTGTCTAGTTGTTCTGGTGTGCAGTGCTCTATAGTGTCGTCTTGAGGGTAGGAGTTGAAACAGTTTATGTCCAGGATGCGAGGGGTCTGTAAATATTTTCACAGCCCTCTTCTTGATAAGATAAGAGGTTAGCTGATAATAGTAGGCAGGTCTAGCAGAATGTGATTAGGTTCACCTACTATCACCTGTGTTTGAGTTGGGTGGTTGTATATATCTGCTTAATAAATTAATAAATAAATCTGTTATTCTATATAGCAGAGTTGCAAACCCATCGCAACAACTCATATAATAATCATCTACATTTTCTGACTCCTTGTCATGGCTTTTACTCATTAAAGATATACACTTTGATCTGGATAATCAGGAGACAATGAAAATCCTGTTAGTGAATCACCCATTTTGATGCATAGCAGAGTCCCTGACTGAACTGACATGGCTAGATTTCAAAGAGATTCTGATGACTTTTGTTATTTGGAGATTATAACATTCATTCTTGAGAGTGGCAGCTCATGACCCAAAACTGATACACCTATAGCATGAGCTGATATTTCCACAGTCGCAATTGATGTACAATTTTTACTGGGCAGAGATGTTTCCTGGCCATCCTGAAATCTAGTCATACAACAGTGATATGGAATACTTGGAAGTGGTCAAGGGTGTTTAAAGTTCAAGATCAGCACTCTCTTATCTGTTGATTGTCCCTTAAAGAAGCCACTTTTGTTCATACAGTGGCCATATGGGCCCAGGAAAATACCTGTTTAAAGATGTCTTAAAGAAGCAGTAACTTGCTTCTGCTTGCTACATCCTTAATGTTTATGTATCCAGCAGAAAATTGGAATAAATAGGCTAAGGAATCTCTGCTAGTTCTGTGGTACCATAATTATTTAATGCAAATTACATTTTCAAAATAGGAAAAAAATAAGTTATAGCTCTAGTCTACAGCAATTCTTGAAGTAGCCAAATCTTATGATAATGTTATTGGATTTAACAATTTAGAATTGCTAAAACAGTACCTAAATTCTGATCAGATTAAATGTTGTTACATTTAAAACATCAGGATTGGAAAGAGAGAGGGATTCTATACTGCAATGTTTGTCAAGCCTGGAAACTATAGGTTCATGAACTTCAGGTTTCAGAATTCCCCAGCCAGTCATATTAGAAATTCTGGGAGTTGAAACTCACACATCTTAAAGTTGCCAAAATTGATAAACAAAGAGATAACCATGTTTTCCTGAAAATATGACCTACCCTGAAAACAAGCCCTAACCCAATTTTCATGCCTGCACCTAATATAAGCCCTACCCCCAAAATAAACCCTAGTTAAGGCCCGCCTACCATCTGGTTGTACGAGGTGAGGTGAGGTGCAGGTGTAAAAACCAAGCTAGGGCGGGGGTGGGGGTGGAGCTGCCCCATGTGCCCTGCAACCACTTACTTTAGGACTGCTGCAGCCAGGCCTCCCGTGCAGCAACACCTATTGCGCTGCTGCACAACTTGCAGCTGCTTGTGGCCACTTGCAGCAGTGCCACTGTTTGCAGCAGAATGCTAAAAAGACTTATTGCTCCAGTACTGCAGCTCGAATAATGCCGCAAGGCTCGTTGCACCGGTATTGCTGCTCACATACTCAATGGCACAATAGAACATGCAGCCTCCTGCTGTGACTGGCAGCACTGGTGCAACAAGCCACCCAGCTTCTGGCCACAAGCAGCAACAGAAGTCAGGCAGCAGCATGACAAGTACTGGGTGTGGGAGGTGTGGCTGCAATGGTCCTAAGGTAAGCAGGTAAAACAACCCTCAAAATTAAGACTTGGTGCTTATTTTGGAGGCAAAAAGACTGGGTCTTATTTTCAGGAAAACATTTGGCAGTAATTTGGCAGTAAACAATAGAAAATAAGAGTTAGGATTAGGGTTAGTGTTAGAAATGAAAGCAAGCAAAATATTTGAACAGAATTGCACAAGGGGCAAGTGAATGCTTGTTTGCTATTTATTAGCAACCAAATAATACTAGGATAAGATTCTTACTGATATTCAACTAACTTAAAAGAAAAGTGTAGCATATTAACAATGAAGACAATTAATGTTGCTTCCAAAAGGCAAAGAAGCTAAAAAAGACATGATTGCCACGGCAGAATGAAGCAGTAATTGATAATTAATGGAATGGAATGGCTGTAAACTGTAAACTCGGATTACAAGAAAACACAATTCCAGATGCAAATAAAACTCAAAGGGATATGAGTTTAATTATCCATTATTAATTATTATACCATTCCATTTTGATATTTTAATAGTATTCAAATTAGTTCATGAGTAATGCAAATAGAACATATTATTTATATTAATATAGAAAAATGTCACAATTATCTCTGAAATATATGACAGTTATTGTAAATTAATTGATGGCCTTATTAATGCCTGAAATTTCTGTGAAGAATTTTCTTAAGGGAAGAAGAAACAGATATGTACAAATTATGAACTATTTATGGAAATGAATTTCTCTTTTATTTGATTTTGGTGATTTGTCCACTTTTGATTTGATTTGCTTTTGTAAATTTTAATGATCACATACTCACACAGCACTTATTATATGATCAGCTTCTTCCTGGGAATTAAACATCCAATCGTTTTTAATTTGTGTGCTTATATTTTTGTGCTTATATTTCATAATCTGTCAGAAAACAAAAATTTACTTTTTTAAAATACTGAAGTATTTCATGACTTCTGGATCTTTTACAGATAAAATTCCTTTTATGTTTCACATAAATTCCTTATAGTCTAGCAGATTCTGCACTTAGCAAAGGGACGAAATAAGTGACTTACAAAGAATATCCGTGCTGAGATAAGCTAAACTTAAAGCCTGACTAGCCCAAACTTCTCTTTCCTTAATGGTCATTAGTAGCTCCATAGACTTTCCTCTAATATTATGTACACCCTGACACATGGTATTGAGTGGCATGCTGCCTGGGTATTTTATATGTAACGTTCAGCAGGATTCAGTGCTTTCTCTGCTCTTGTTTAATATCTGGAGCCAGTGGGTGAAAGATCATCCATCATCAGGGGATGAGATATCATCCATATGCTAATGATACCCAGCTTTATAATCTGCCCATGATGAATTAAATAATGCTGTTGATGTCCTGTCTTAGTATCTGGAGGCTGGGGCAGAGGCAGGGATGCTGAATGGGAAATAATAGGCTTTAACTTAGCCCTGGAAGATTGAATAGGTTTGGCATCCTTCTGATTCTATGGATTACAAACTTTATTCTAGAAGAGTAGAATAAGTAGCACTATCCTAAAAAGACAAAGTGCAAAATCTGGGATCCTCAGATACTTGTGACTCTTACTCAAAGAGCAGGTGGCAACTATAGGCCTTTGCAGAGAGTTATATACATTTCTTAGAAAAGAAAAACAAATACTAATAAGTTTGGCTTTTTTCCTATTTTTTCACTGGCTATCATTTCTGTCTCTAAAAGGGACAAAGGCCCATAATTGAAATACAAAAGAAATACCATTATTTCTAGTCAATTACAATCTGTTCTGCAAATGTCACTTTGTTTTCTTTGTTACAGCATTTCTATATTATTTTAAAGGAGTTTTTACTATGTGTGGTGTATAATTGCCATGATATTCTGTTTCCCATAATTTTAATTGATCTAAAGTGGACCTTTCCACCACTTATCAGCTTGATATTAATCCAAACTTTAAATAAAAGCATGGCAGTATGATTATGAAGATGCTTCAAATATTCAAATGAAGTTCCAGGAATCAAAATCCAAACTATTTTCCTCTCCAGGGAGGAAAATGATCAGCAAGTGAGTTGTGCCTATATTTTAAAATGGTTCTTCTTTTTTTTAAATTTGAGGATGGGGCTCTCTCCTCAGTCTGTCTGTCTGTCTCTGTATAGGAGTGTGTCAGAGACATCTACCCTACTTTCTAAAAATTTAAATTACCAATAGCAGGTGACAGTGACTTCCTATTTCACTTCTACCAAATTCTGGACATCTAAAATGAAGTTTTAATTTTTTGGAGATAGAATTTTCAGAATATAAAAGCAGACTGCTAAAATCCAGTTGATCGCATAACAAAATAGCACTTCTGTCAATCTTATAATAATACAGATTCTTCTGCATTAAATATCCAATCAAATATCTTACAGATCAATGACTTTAGATATAATTCTCTAGAATTTGATTGATATTTCCTGCAACCTTACTTATAACTGTATTTTATAGTTTTCACTTTTTTATAATACATTGACTTTTTAATCTATGTTATGTTTTAATCTATGTAAGGACCGGGATACTTACGGGACCGTCTTCTGCCGGCTTCAATCTCCCAACGACCGGTGCGTTCTCACAGAGAGGGTCTCCTCAGGGTGCCGTCTGCCAAACAATGTCCGCTAGCGGTCCCCAGGGGAAGGGCCTTCTCTGTGGGGGCTCCTACCCTGTAGAACGAGCTTCCCCCTGGACTTCGACAACTACCCGACCTTAGGACCTTTCGCCGCGAACTTAAAACCTATTTGTTTCATCTTGCTGGACTGGCTTAACTTTTAAAAACTTTTAAACGGTCATCGACGGCAGCTCGGGAGTTCACGGCTTCCATGACGGCCTTGGACCTGACCCAAGTAGTTGATGGCCCTACTCACATTGGGGGTGGCACTCTGGACTTGATTTTTGTCTCTGGTCAGTGGTTGAGAGATCTGGACTTGAAGGAAATAGTCATTGAACCTTTGTCATGGTCAGATCACTCTCTTCTTCGCCTGGACTTTCTGACCGCCATTCACCACCGCAGGGAGACGGAGCCGATACGTTGGTTCCGTCCCAGGCGCCTGATGGACCCGGAAGGGTTCCGGACGGAGCTTGGGCCATTTCCTGAGGGTCTGGCTCGCGGCTCGGCTGAGGAACTTGTTGCGGCCTGGGAACGGGCCGTGGCGGGGGCCTTAGACCGTGTCGTGCCTTTGCGGCCTCTGACCCGGCGCAGGTCCCAACCGGCTCCTTGGTTCTCCGAGGAGCTGAGAGGGATGAAGCGCCGGAGAAGAAGCCTAGAGAGTTCCTGGAGGTCCAGCCGTTCGGAAGCTGATCGGACACTAGTGAAGTCCTATACTAGGGCTTACCTAGTGGCATTGAGGGAAGCGAGGCGTAGCTACGCCTCCTCCCTCATTGCATCGGCAGATAACCGCCCAGCCGCCCTGTTTCGGGTGACTCGCTCCCTCCTACACCAGGGGGAGCGGGATGACCCGTTGCAGGGACGTGCTGAGGAGTTTAACGGTTATCTATACGATAAAATCGTTCAGCTTCGGGATGGTCTGGACCAAAATTGCGGTGACGCGGGTGAGACGGCTGAGGGTGGTCTTGGTGACATTTTATGGGATGAGTTTGACCCTGTGGCTCCCGAGGACATGGACAGGTTGTTGGGTAGGTTGAATGCCACCACGTGTTTACTGGACCCGTGCCCCTCCTGGTTGGTGCTGGCCACTCAGGAGGTGACACGAGGCTGGCTCCAGGGAATTCTGGCGCTTCCTTGGTGGAGGAGTCTTCCGACCGCCTTGAAAGAGGCGGTGGTGAGACCCTCCTCAAGAAGCCTTCCTGACCCGGCTGTTTTAGGTAATTATCGTCCGGTCTCCAACCTTCGCTTTGCGGCGAAGGTTGTAGAGAGTATGGTGGCATATCAGTTTCCCTTACACCTGGATGAAACTGTCTATCTAGACCCGTTCCAGTCCGGCTTCCGGCCCGGTTACAGCACTGAGACGGCTTTGGTCGCGTTGGTGGATGATCTCTGGAGAGCCAGGGATAGGGGATGTTCCTCTGCCCTGGTCCTATTAGACCTCTCAGCGGCTTTCGATACCATCGACCATGGTATCCTGCTGTGCCGGTTGGGGGGATTGGGAGTGGGAGGCACCGTTTATCGGTGGTTCTCCTCCTATCTCTCCGATCGGTCACAGACGGTGTTGACAGGGGGGCAGAGGTCGACTCCGCGGCGCCTCACTTGTGGGGTGCCGCAGGGGTCGATCCTCTCGCCCCTTTTGTTCAACATCTATATGAAGCCGCTGGGTGAGATCATCAGTGGCTTCGGTGTGAGGTACCAGCTGTACGCTGATGACACCCAGCTGTACTTTTCCACACCGGGCCACCCCAACGAAGCTATCGAAGTGTTGTCCCGGTGCTTGGAGGCCGTACGGGTCTGGATGGGGAGAAACAGGCTCAAGCTCAATCCCTCCAAGACAGAGTGGCTGTGGATGCCGGCATCCCGGTACAGTCAGCTGAGTCCTCGGCTGACTGTTGGGGGCGAGTCATTGGCCCCGATGGAAGGGGTGCGCAACTTGGGCGTCCTCCTGGATGAACGGCTGCCTTTTGAAGATCATTTGACGGCCGTCTCCAGGAGAGCTTTTTACCAGGTCCGCCTGGTGCGCCAGTTGCACCCCTTTCTAGACCGGGATGCCCTATGCACGGTCACTCACGCCCTCGTGACGTCTCGCCTGGATTACTGCAATGCTCTCTACATGGGGCTCCCCTTGAAGGGCATCCGGAGGCTGCAGTTAGTTCAGAATGCGGCTGCGCGGGTTATAGAGGGAGCCCCTCGTGGCTCCCGTATGACACCAATCCTGCGTAGACTGCACTGGCTACCTGTGGCCTTCCGGGTGCGCTTCAAGGTTCTGGTAACCACCTTCAAAGCGCTCCATGGCATAGGGCCGGGTTATTTACGGGACCGCCTACTGCTACCGAATACCTCTCACCGACCCGTGCGCTCTCACAGAGAGGGACTCCTCAGGGTGCCGTCAGCTAGGCAGTGTCGTCTGGCGACGCCCAGGGGAAGGGCCTTCTCTGTGGGGGCTCCCACCCTCTGGAACGAACTCCCCCCAGGACTCCGTCAACTTCCGGACCTCCGAACCTTCCGTCGCGAGCTCAAAACACATCTATTCATCTGTGCAGGACTGGCTTAGATTTTAAATTTATAGGGGTTTTAAATTGGTTTTAATATTTATATTTATATTTTTAATAATCTGGCATTAGAATAAGTTTTTTAATGATTATCTTAACTTGTATATAAATGTTTTATGTGCCTGTGAACCGCCCTGAGTCCTTCGGGAGATAGGGCGGTATACAAATATGAATAATAAATAATAAAATAATAAATAATTGGGGTTTTTAAATTTTAGTGATTTTATAGGGTGTAATTGTATTTTAGTCTTGCCAATTGAATAAGTTTTTTAGGGGTAGTTTTTAATTATTGTATGGGTTTGCTTTGTATTTTAACTGGCTGTTTACCGCCCTGAGTCCTTCGGGAGAAGGGCGGTCTATAAATTAAAATATTATTATTATTATATTATTATTATTATTATTAAGCATGCCTAAGAAAGCATTCCAAATACCTGTAACTGATCATCAATGTATGAAGTTCTTAAAATCTCTGCAGCTGATGGCCTCAGTGAAGGGTTCTTATTCAGCATTCTAAAATATTAACAATATGAAATGAATCAATATTGACATTAACAAAAGATATTATGGAAAAAAAATAAAATCCAAACAAGCATACCCACCTTTGCAAGACAGCATCAAGTTCTCTTGGAAAATTGTCTGGAAGAGAAGGTGTTTTGCTCTCTACAATTTTCAGAACAATGGACAAAAAACTATGTCCAGTAAATGTGTGATTCAAACAACACATCTCATACAAAATGCATCCAAGTGACCTAGAATGCAAGATAAAAATGATTCAAGGACAAGCAGTGATTCTAAATTCATGCCTAGTGACCGTTTATATTTATCTTGTAGTCCTGGTGAATAGAAATGATAAGTTCCCTATAGACAAAAATAAAATATACTTTCTCCAAACTATAAAATCATACCTAGCATACATTTAGATATATAAGTAATAAAATAGATTTTTTGTGATCAACCTAAGTACCTAGCAAGATAAAAATATGTATCACAAGTAAAATTGTAAAAAATACAGATAATCCTTGAGTTATGGTCATTAGCCCAGAATTATGGTCATACATCATATTGTTTGATGATATATTATCATCATAATCAAAGTTATGATTATTTTTATGGTAGCTGTTCGGTGAACATAGTGGGTATTAAGAAAACACTGCACTTGTTAAGCAAATCCATTTTTCCCAATAGGTGTTTTTTGCCAGAAATTGGAAATACACATTGAAAACCAACAAAAAGTCACAAGTCACAGCCATGTGACAAAGAGATGCAGCAAATGATTGTAAAACTGAACTATTTGCCAACTGCCCAAAATGCAGTCATGCCTTGCTGGGTGTGTCTTTGTCATATCCCCCAAACCAATTGTAATGGTCCATTGTAACTTTGAATGCTCATGGATTACTTGTGAATTAGCAATAGTTTGATGCTATTCAATTGCTTCAATTCTACTACAGCTATGCTTTGGAATAGCACTTCCACAAACTTTGAAGTAGTTCCCATGTGCTGATCTACAAGCAATTTTTGAAAATCTGACATTTTTCCCAAGCCTTGCTTAGGGTATTTGGATAGACCCTTTCCAGTTGGAGCATAATATGGACAGACTGTATGTTGATTGTCAATTTTTATATGATGCTGTTCTTTTAAATAAATAAATAGTCCTTGACTTTTGACTGTAATGGAGCTTGCCCATTACTGTTGCATGTGATGATAGCTATTAAGCAAGGAAATGTTGGTTAATGACCCATCCCCTGCTCTACCTGATGTTAAATGAACATGTAGGTTGTTAAATGGAACACAAGGTACTCATGGGTGAAAGAAGGCCCTGAAAGGCCTAGCACAGGTAGGGCCCAATTGCCCCAGACAACTCCCATCCTTTGCTTTTTGCTCCTTGGGTCTTTACAGGCTTCAGCTCTGCTTCCCACCACATTAGGCTCCACACCCTCCTTGTCACTTACCTTCTGAGGAATTTAGGAGCTTTCCACAGCACTGGAATAGATTTGTGTTACCTAATATCAGAAACTGCCATCATGTTCCCAGTATTCACAATTGAGAACACAACTGGGAACACAGGAGCTACTTCCAGAATGCTGCCACATGGCCACACAATGAACTGTTTTATTTTGCTTGGGTAACATAGTCTGCACAGCACTGCAGAAAGCATCAGGGCCCAAGAACTTTCCACAGTGATATGCAGACCATGTTAGTGAAGCAGTATGGTTGTTTTATCACTCAAACAACTGGAGTTGCAGAGTGATTCTGGAAGCAGACCCCATGTTCCGTGACTCACAATTCAGTGTAGCTATTAGAAACATGGTCCTAGCTGTATGATGAAACAATCTGTTCCAGCATTGTGGATGTCTCTGGAGCTCTTCAAAAGGTAAGTGAGGAGGAAGAGGGTATGGGGGCTGATGGGTGTAAATGAGGCCTAAAGCCTGTGGGAACTCAGGTGGGGAGAAAAGGCCTCAGGAACCTGGAAAGGCCTTCAGGAAACTAGTGGGGGGATAGGAAGATAGGCAGGGGCCACTGCACCATCCCTACAATTGATCGTAAGTGCAAACGTCAGCAGAACACTACAGCAGCTGTAACTTCAGAACCTAGTTGTTAGCAGCTTTTGGAAGGAGTACACCAGTGGTGGGATTCAAAGTTTTTAACAACTGGTTCTCTGCCCTAATGACTGGCAGGGTGCCCTAATGACTGGCGTGGCTGGGTGGTCATGTGACTGGGTGGACATAGCTGGGTGGTTATGTGACTGGGTGGGCTTGGCCAACTCAATGTCACTCACATCAAGGGGTGCCTAACCTGGCCCCTCCCCTCCCTTCCCAGCCACTTCTTGTCATGCCCGGCCTCAACATATCTATCGTTTTGTAAAAATGTTGTTCACCTTTTTTTTACTTTATTATCTGTATCTACATATTATTGACGTACTTTCATGGATCACTGAAAGGAGGAAATGGCTCACATGCTTTGCCCAAGTGTGATAGGCAGGTCACAAAACAGGCCACAAAGAAGGGGGGGCAATGTATTTTCCAAAGCAGCAGAAGGCAAAACAAGAAGCAATGGATGGAAACTGAACAAAGAGAGAAGCAACCTAAAACTAAGGAGAAACTTCCTGACAAGGAACATTTAACCAGTGGAACTGCTTGTCTCCAGAAGTTCTGGGTGCTCCAACACCGAAGATTTTCAAGAAGAGACTGGACAGCCATTTCTCTGAAATGGTATAGGGTCCTCTCCAAGGTCCCTTCTAAGTATTATTCTGACACTTTTCCCAGGCCCTCCACTCAGATTTGGCATCCTCAGTTTTCCTGCCTGAGCAGGGGATTGGACTAGAAGACCTCCAAAGAGTCCCTTATTCTGTTATTCCTAAAATAAATAGCTAAGACCCTCATTGGGACCCTATCTCTTTTGCTCCCTCTGGACTAATAAGTTAAAGAGCTGCCTCTAGACATTCCTTTTAATAAGATTTTTAGAAACCTGCAGTTGAAAGTTCTTCATGTCTCCTTACCCTGAAGACCCAATTTCATTTGGAATTTAATCCCAAAATGATTGCCCTTTTAGCATTTCTCTTCACACTTCTCCAAAATGCACCTCCAAAAAGCCACATCTCTCTCCCCCACCCCCTCTCTGTCACACACTTTAAATCATAGGCTAGAAGGTACCTTGGAGGTCTTCTAATTCAACCTTCTGCTCAAGGCAGAATACCTCATACATACTTGCAGGTTCACAGACATCCAGGCTTTGGCTGCAAGAACTGTAGGCAGCCTTCCTAGCCACACACTGCCTCCTCCCACCATCTGATATGAGAGGCCCAAGAGAAAGCGCCTGGTATGGGCACACAGCCCTCCACGACGGAGCCCTTCCTGTGAAGCAAAGCCTTGGATGACCTGATCTGTCCTGAAGGCCTCAAGGAGTGCCAGACTTTCCACTCTCTGCCAGCCTGAGTGCCCTGTCTTTCAGATCCCAATGTGGCTAGTCCCCAGTGGTGGCAATGCTCCGGGAGAATGGGCCATCCGCCCATTCTCCCGGAGCATTGCCACCACTGGGGCTGCATGCGTGTACTACAGTGGACTACTACTCTAAACCCCAGCGTGGAAGCTCCCCTGAGGGCCGCCTGCTCACCTGCTGGCTGGGCTGAGCTGGCTCGGAAGTGGTGCATCCCCCCATCATAGGCTGGATGCGGGACCCGAGGCAGACAGGAAGGTGAGCAGGCAGCAGTTGGCTGGAGACCCTGTGGAAGCCAAGCACACCAGGCACAAAAGGTGACCGAACCTTGCCATGTCTGCCCGAGACAGCTTTTCAGCAGTGAGTCTCCCTCCCCCGCCTTTGGCATTGACCTTACCTTCCAGAGTTTCCATGTACTTCTGCCAGCCTGAACACCCTGTCCTTCAGATCCCAACAGGGCAATGTGCAGCTGCCTGCGAAGGTAATGCTGATGGCAGGTGGCCCTTGGGGGAGATGCCAAGCAGGGGTTGAGACGGCTGCTCCGCTGTGGTGCATGCATGCATGCTGCCCTGGGACATCCACCAGCCCTCTTGGATGGGTGTGCAGCCCCGGGACATCCACCGCCACTGGGCGCTGGCCCCATCGAGATCTGAAGGGCAGGGCAGTTGGGCCGGCAGAGGCGTATGGAGTCTGGAGCACTTCAAGGCCTTCAGGACAGATTAGGTCGTCCAAGGCATTGCTCCCTGGGAAGGCTCCATCATAGAGGGCTGTGTGCCCAGATCAGGCGCTTTCTCTCGGGCCTCAAGAAATGGTAGGAGGCAGAGGGAGAGAAACAGATTGAGGCTGAGAGAAGAGATAGGAGTCAGAGGGAGAGAAACAGATTGAGGCTGAGAGAAACGA
This sequence comes from Ahaetulla prasina, assembly GCF_028640845.1. Lineage (NCBI taxonomy): Eukaryota > Metazoa > Chordata > Lepidosauria > Squamata > Colubridae > Ahaetulla > Ahaetulla prasina. The sequence goes on from NC_080542.1 coordinate 88,082,556, forward strand.
TAGGAGGCAGAGGGAATTTTAAAAGAAGCAGCCACAAAAATATTCTGCTTTATTCATAACATTCACACCATACAGAGCCATAGTGGCATAGTGGTTAGAATGCAGTACTGCAGGCTAACTCATTGCTCACTCCAGGAGTTCGATTCTGACTGGCTCAAGGTTGACTCAGCCTTCCATCCATCCGAGATTGGTAAAATGAGGATCCAGATTGTTGGGGGCAATATGCTGACTCTGTAAGCAGCTTAGAGACGGCTGTAAAGCACTATGAAGTGGTATATAAGTTTAAGTGCTATTGCTATTGCTATTGTTATTTATCAGTTTATTATATAACCTAAATAAAAATCCATTTTCAATTAGAAGAAAAATTGTGCCATAAAAATATACTTTAATAGAATACAATAAAAACTTTTTTTTTCAAAAGAGAAGTATAAGAAATGAAGAGGAATGTCAGACTAATTCCTCAGAACAATAAAGTATCATCTTTACAATAAACATTCATATAGAGCGGTAGCCTATTTGTTCTAATATAATTTTTTTTTAATAATTGTGTGCTAGGGAGGTATAGCATTCTATAGAAAGAAAAACAATAAAACCTAATTTATAAAGAAACAGACTAGTTATGTGCTTGCTTGCGGTGAAATGAATTTGAACATAGCATTGTCTCCTCACCAAATGTCTGATTTTGTGTCATAACCCTGGTGTTGTAATGCCTCTGGGCTCATGTAGAAAGGTGTCCCAATAAAAGTGGTTGCTAAATCGCAGGATCCCATCAAGAGTCGAGAAACTCCAAAGTCCCCTTAAAAGGAAGAGTTAATATGTAGTAATCTGTTAGAAAAACAACCAATGAAGTAAAAAAACATAAAACTAAGTAAAAGCTAGCTATTTAAATTCAAATACATACTTGTAAAAAATTCTCAGAGGCTCCTGATAAAACCCTTATATATTAAGTACACATAGTGGCTAATATCATGAGTTGTCCATATTTGCCTTCCATTTACAAAATAAGCTTTTATCCCCAACAAACTATTTTTTTTTTAAAAAAAGGACTACCAGCCTAGTTTTAAAATGTGTTATGCTATTGTATATACAGATAGTCCTTGATTTATAACCATAATCAGGATCACAATTTCTGTTGCTAAGCAAGTTGATTGTTCAGCGAGTCATAACCAATTTTACAACATTTTTGTTATGGTTATTAAGTGAATCACTGCAGTTATTAAATGAATCATATGATTATTAAATGAATCTGACTTCCCCCATTGACAGTAATGAGGATTGGTTGTAAATCACTTATTAAGTGCTGTTGTAACTTTGAACCATCACTAAATGAATGGCTGTAAGTTACCTGTAGTCAAATGCACATTTATGCACATTCAGAATTTAATCACGCTTTTTTAAAAAAAAACAGAGAAATATATAAATAGAATATAATTATTTTAAATTATTTTAAAATCATAGCACAATTATAAAATAAGGATTTACTGCAGCAGAAATGGTTATAGGATGGTAGCTTATACATTATTTTGTAGCAGTAAATAACAATAAAAGAATTAATGGAATTGTTGAAAAAATATAATAGAAAAACATTTTTTTCCCATTTAACATGACTGTAGAGATTCTCGGTCATCCAGGTCATAGTTGTCCCAAAGGTGTTTTTTTAGGAAGCAACTAGACTTTCTTGTTTTTTTTCTTTGAAGATGTTTCGCTTCTCATCCAAAAAGCTTCTTCAGGATAGTGGGGAATGGAAGGATTTAAATTCCTTGTAGACAGCTGATCATTTGCATCTTTTTGGAGGGTCACTGAAGCCCCTGGAAGTTTATCTGTGGTTTACCAGCTGTCTGCAAGGAATATAAATTCTTCTATTCCCCACTATCCTGTCAGAGTTGAAGAAGCGAAATGTCTTCAAAGAAAAAACCCAAAAAGTCCATTTGCCTTCTGAAAAATTTATTTAACATGCTCGCATATACTCTCAGGTCTTTAACATTAGTAGACCAAAAACCACAATAAGTTTTAAATAATATGTAAAAAAAGAAACACAAATTCTACAATAAAATAACTTGAAAAATAACTGCAATGATTTTTTGAAAAAAGTAAATATATGCTGGATTTAATGAAAGGCTTCCTTTCCATGTCCTTTAATCACTGAAAGATGTCATCATGAATTAGCTAACTAAGGAACTCTAACAGTAATATTTTTATTGTACCACATGTACATGGCTTTGTGCAAACTAGCCATTACAGTGGCAGTCTGGGAGAGGATAGATAAAGAACAATTTTCCTATAACACATAACAGGCATGATGCAATGCTTTGTTTTGTATATTTTGAAATAGTCTTTAAAAAACACACATATTTCAAAATATATGTTGGTAAGGTTCAGTTTTAAAATAAAAAGAGGCAGTTTCATTCTTTTGAATATTTCAAAACTAAGATCTGATCCTAACCTAATGTTTCATTTAAAGGAAAATACTTGGGAATCTCTGAGTAAATACACCTGGGCAGGAATTGGTAAGTATTCCTATCTCTTGATAGGAATGGAGAGAAATTCATACATTTGTTGGGATGTGTAACTAAAGCATCTTTCAATTTCATTTATCTTGCCATCTTGGCCAGTAGTGAAATCTGAATCAGTTTACGACTGGTTCAGTGGCTGCACATGCACTCTGCGCACCAAACATGCGCTACGCACACGCATGCACAGTGCGTACCACACACCAATGCAAGGTGCACTTGCAGCGCACACCAAAAGGAGGTATGGAAAGGAAGGTAAGTAGAACAGCACGCGGGGGAGTGATCAGCTGTGGCGCGTGATCATCGAAGCCTTTTTTTTAAACTTTTTTTATAGCATTTTTTTACTACCTATTCGGGCGAAAAGTAGTAAAAAAATGCTTTAAAAAGCTTTTTAAAAAAAGTTCCGATGATCCTGCACCACAGCTGTGATCATAGGAGCCTTTTTTTTACTTTTTTAAATGCATTTTTAACTGCCCATTTGGGCGAATAGGTAGTAAAAATGCTTTTAAAAGGTGAAAAAAAGGCTCCGATGATCACAGCTGAGGCATACGATCGTTGGAGTCTCTTTTTTTACCTTTTAAAAGTATTTTTTAACTATTTGGGTGAATAAGTAGTAAAAAATGCTTTTAAAAGTTAAAAAAGGCTTTGACGATCACAGCTGAGGTGCATGATTAGCTGTAATCATCAAAGCCTTTTAAAAAAACTTTTAAATGCCTTTTTTACTCCCTATTCAGGTGAATAGGGAGTAAAAAATGCTTTTAAAAGCAAAAAAAAGACTGATGATCGCACGGCTCAACTGTGATCATTAGAGCTTTTTTTTTACCTTTTGAAATCATTTTTTTACAACTGATTCGGCTGAATAGGTTGTAAAAAATGCTTTTAAAAGTAAAACAAAGACTCTGACGATCAGATAGCTCAACTATGATCGTCAGAGCCTCTTTTTATCTTTTAAAAGCATTTTTTAGAAACTATTCCTACCATTCGGGCGGGAAAAGTTAGCGAGCCGGAAAGAAGTCCTTCGGGAGAAGGGCGTTATACAAATTAAAATATTCATTCATTCATTCAAATATTCAAGAAGTGTCAAGCAGGCGACAGAGCAATTGGATGGGCACAGGTGGGGGGAGGGGGGCATGGATTTTTGCTACCGGTTCTCTGAACTATCCACCGCCATCACTACTGGATCGGCTGATCCAGTCCAAACTGGGAGCATTTCACCCCGGCCTCCTGGAACAATAAATAATGATTTTTTTATATATCTTACCAATTTTTACCAGATTATTTTTCAAAAAAATATTCTTAGCTTTCAAATCTCGATGAAGTATTCGTCTGACAATAAAAAAGAAAACATTGTTCCAGTGATAAGAAGAAAAATTGTTATTGCAACAAATGTATCTTGTTATGTTATAAAATGTAAACATGTCCCATAACTGCATTAATATCATTGCTTTGGACTGCAATCCTGAATACATTAATTAAGTCATTTTTTTGATTTTGATTAATAATATCAAAGTTTTTTCCAAATAAATGGAGAAAGGACAGGTAAAAACTAAATATATGAAGGGCTGCAGGTCAAACTTTCTTCTTTTTTTTTTTTTATAAAAAAGTTTTATTTTTACAATCATGTCAAACAACTCATTCAATGTACAGTTATATACAATTAGTCGGGCTTGCCCAGTCATCACCCCCCTTTAGGTCAAACTTTCTTCTTGATAACATCCAGAAGGAAAATAATAAAGATTTTTAAAAGTATTTTAGCCGTTCTGATTGAAAATGAATCAAAAAGTGCCTTATAAATATAGTTTATCTTTTGGACAAGGAAACCTGGTTTGGGGGAAATTAGTGTATGAATAAAAATATCTTACAAAAAGGAGTCCTTGGTTAATGATGAATCAGAATTTTCATTGCTAAGCAATATTTTTGTAAAGCATGACATTACATGCTACAGCGCTTAGCAATGTCAATCCCAGCACATTCCGCTGCCATTTTTAAGTAAGGTTCATAGATTCTTAAGCCCCAAATGATTGCAAACAGTCAAACAGGCAGGTAAGGGACAGTACATGGCACAAGCACAACATGACTGGTTGTTCCTGGGTGGTAAAGAATTTGTAAATGCCATGGCATGAGTATGGCAGGGGTAGCTGCTACTAGGTGGAGGAGGATGCATCAGTGGCCCATGAGGCACAGCATGAACATGGCAGAGTAAGGGATGGCTCACTGTACATACAAAGAGATTTTAAATATCATGTTTTCCCAAAAATAAGGCAGAGTCTTATTTTCTTTTGACCCCCGAAAGATGGCCTTGGCCTTATTATCAAGGGGTGTATTATCCCTAAACCTCAGCCTCGGAGTGCTGACAAGCTGCTTTGTTGGTGCTGCTCAGGCTGCTGCCTCAAACAATCTTCCTATGCAAACAGCATGAGGTGAGGTGGGGGGGAAGGGGGGGAAACATGCCCCACATGCACCTGCATGCACACGGAAATAGGGTGTTTTTCTTTTCTTTGGGCAAAAAGACTTGCTATAAGCAGGTTTTGTGGTCTTGGGAATGCCGAGGTGAAAGAAGGCTGACTCGGGAGTTAAGGCATGAAGCTCAGGTAGGGGAGAAAGAGGATGGCAGCTGGATTCCCCTTGGGCATCCTCGCAGGCACCGGATCGAGGCCACCCTTTAGCTAGGAGGGCAGGGGCACTTCCTCCTCTTCCTTCTTTCCTCTTCCAGCTTCTGCTCATTGGAGATCGCCCAGCTACGTCAGATCCTGGAGTGGCTGCCCCAGGGACTCTGGCATCCAGGCATCGTCATCGGTATCGTCGTTGTGGCTGCCTTCTCCCCCCCACTCCTTTCCATCGCCTGAGCGTTTAACCCAGCTGTTGGGCTCATCAGAGCGGCCCCCTCGCCTCCCTCCCCTAAGCCGCTCCATTTATCAAGTCCCATCTTGGAGTTCAAGTCCTGGCAGGTTGAGGCCGTTTTAGCATCCAATCCACACATATTAAAAAAAGGTTTGCCAAGGATGAGGTTGGGTTGTGGATGTGGGCAGCAGGTAGAAGGGTTAGGCAACTCCCCTCCCCAGGCAATCCCAGGGCTGGTCGAGAGATCCCCCTCCCCGCTTTTCCTACACCACTGCAGGGCTTTTGGCATCCATGGGGGCCGATCGCCACCCACTCATGGGGGGCTCCTTTCAGAGCGGGGAAGCAGCAGGATGCCTCCATGCCCTCCCATTGTGTGGAGCCAGGCAGGTGGGCAGGGAAGCAAGGCAGGAGCCCCTGGTACTGCCTTCCAGTCGAGGGAGACTGCTTGCAAAAAGATAAAGAACTACAGGCCAATAACTTTACTGAATGCGGACTATAAAATATATGCTTCAGTAATAGCAGAGAGATTAAAAAAATACTTGAATGAATTTATATATCTAGATCAGAACGGATTTCTGCAAAGAGACAGATTAAAAACAATATGAGAATGATTCTAAATACATTGGAATATTATGAAATACACCCTGGAAAACAAATGGCATTGATGTTTTTAGATGCACAGAAAGCATTTGATAACGTTAATTGGCAATTCATGTTATTACAACTAAAATATATGGACTTTGGGAAGAGATTTATTAATATGATTGAAGCACTATACTGTAAACAATCAGCTAAGGTGATAGTAAATGGAGCCATGACAGCAGGGGTGGGTCCCACTTATCTTTACTACCACTTTGCTCGCGCATGCTTCTGCGCATGCGCAGATCATCCATGATGACCTGGGCCGGTGGACAGAGATTTCCACCACCATTACTACCAGTTCAAAAGAACTGGACTGAACCGGGAGCAGCCCTCCACTGCATGACAGAGAACTTTGATATGAAGAAAGGCACTAGACAGGGATGTCCGCTGTCCCTCCTGCTATTTACATTGACTTTGGAAGTGTTAACCAGGAATGTTCGGCAAGATGAAGAAATAAAAGGAATGGAAATAAAAAAAGAGAAATACAAGCTACAGGCATTTGCAGACGACTTAGTCTTTGTATTAGAAGACTCCTTAGAAACTGGACTGAAGCTAATTAGAAAAATAGAAGAATATGGGGAAGTAGCAGGACTGAAAATAAACAAGGATAAGACAAAGACTTTAGTTAAGAATCTTATAGATACACAAAAAAGTATTGATGTAAAGAATTAATATACAGATAGTTAAAAAAGTGAAGTACTTAGAAATACAACTGTCAGCAAAATGTGCAATAATTAGAGGATAATTATATGAAACTCATGTTGCAAATTAAACTAAACTTGGAGAAATGGAAAGATCTGCAACTGTCATTAACGGGAAGAATAGCTACTATAAAAATGAATATTTTACCAAGACTATTATAGGGAAAAAAGCAAGAATAGGCTTGAAAATGTTGCAGGAAGCCAAAAAAAGAGGTGGCTTTGGGCTACCAGACTGGGAATTGTACTATCAGGCCTTGGTACTCACATAGGTGAATGAATGGATCCGCTTGAGACATACAAGATTATTAACTTTAATTTTTTAAAAAATTTTTTTTATTTTTTTATCAAAATATAAATTATAGTGGCATCTGAGTGTCATACATTCTAATACAAATAAAACTAATCAAGTTAATCATAATCCTTATATTCAATCCTCTTATATATTTCTAATAATGCATACTTATATTAAGTTATAGTCTATCATTGTTCAATTATTCCACATTTTCTCTCGTTATTACTTTCATTTTATGATGTAAAAAGGTGTTCGCTAATGTTCCCCCTTTTCTCATTTCTATCACTTATTCTAACTTTTGATCATATCACCCTTTGTTAAGAAACGTTTTTTCTTTCTTATCTAACTTCTAATCATGTCGCCTACTTAAAAAAAGAAAAAAGGAAAAGAAGTGAGAGAAAAGAAAAATTAACTCAGAACAACAGAAAAAAAAATCATCCATCTATCATCTCTTGTCCACTTTAATACTTTATTTGCTATGCTTTTTTTTTATTTGTCTCCCAAATTCCTCTCTTAAATCTTTACCTGCTTTTTGGATGCTTAATCTAGGTATTCCTCCCACCTCTACCCTCTTCCACTGCCTAATTTCTAACATTTCTACCCAGGCCCCTATCTTACTTTCAAACCTATTTTACCCCTCTAATATATTTCCCCCTGGTTTAATTCATCAACCATTATTGTTTCCACTGTTGCCTCCTTTTTGTCTTCCTCCATCTTCATTCCTTCTGTTGATTCCTTTTCCTGGGCGTCTTGGTCTTTACTCATCATCCCTCATATAATATTTTCCATTTTTTCCATAATCTTCTTAAATCCTTTCTCCGTAATGTCTTTTGTATTTTGAAAAAGTAAATCCATCTCCTGTACAATTCATCTCTCTTTTATTAGGTACCTTGTTTCATTTTAAGAAATTCAATTTTTATCCAACAGTCCAAGAGCTATTTATTCAATCTTTAAATTACCCTTCAAGGAGTGCACTAGTCCCAATTCTTTATGTCCCATTAACAATCAATTCCATTTAAGTAGTCCCAGAGGTTATACTTGAGTCTCCAATAATCCAGTAGTCGTAGGGTGACTAAGAGTAAGCCAATAAAAATTTTCATACACCTTCATATAGATATTTCCAGGCTTGTAGTTTTCTCTTTTGTCAGCAGATGGCACTTTCAGTTTAGATTTCAATATAAACACGTTTCCAGCATTTTTTTAGTTATAAAAAAAGTATAAAAGCAGAATAGGTTTTGGAAATAAATGATTCCAGTATTTTAAAATGCCTTCCCAGTAACACACCTTCCCAGCTTAAGGTTAAATTTCAAAATTTCAAAGTTTCCACTTTGAATTTCCACTCCTGCACCCTTCACTTTTGATCTGGTGATCTGGTAGTTTCTCCAAATGCCTTTAACAGATGATTCTGAGCAGATAATTCTGAACGTAAAAGAATTTACGTAAATTTAATGTAAAAGAAAAACTCTCTCCCCCAGTTCTACTCACTGTTCACCTACTTTGTTTCAGCACCAGTCTTAGATGGTCATTGGCTGTCCCAGCTTTGTGGTGGCCATCTTTAGGCTGCCTCTTCTTCTTGCCATGGCTGAGAGAGAGATGGAACCCCGGGGCCAACAAGAGAGCTGTGACTCTCCTTGACCTCTCAGGGTGCCCCTCTTTGCTTCATTGCACCTACAGGATGGCTTGGGCTCCTCTTGGAGCCCACAAACAGGGAGAAGTCAGTGGAGGGGAAGTGGAGACCTGTTTCCTGCATCTGTATCACTGCGACATCAACCGGAAGCTCCGAAGATTATTAACTTTAGAACGTCATGACCTCCAACTAGCTTGGCAGGCTTTCTTATGGTATGGGAAGAATAAGATACATAGTTATTTTCCAAGACACTACATTAGGAATGCATTGTTATTAGTTTGGTTTAAAATAGAAGAACAACACTATTTGAAAATACCAGTCTGGCTTTCCTAATGTTATTAACATGGAAAAAATTGTAAGATATTTTGAATGAAAAAGGGGAATTAAAAACCAACCAGGAACTTAGTAGTCAAGGGATGGACATTGCATGGTGGCCACACATGCAGTTACAATCTCACTATGACAGAACTAGACCAGATATTAACTGGAACAGATGAAAAATTGATAAAGAAATTATATTATTATTTATTAAGTATTAAATTTGAAAGTGAGCAGGTAAAGGAGACAATGATTGCTTGGGCTAAAAACTTTGATTATGGAATAGAAACAGATAAATGGCAGAAACTATGGGATAGAAATATTAAATTGACTATGTCAACTGCATATAAAGAAAATTTATATAAAATGTTTTATAGATGGCATTTTGCACTGGCAAGGCTGGCAAAAATGTATAAAGATAGATCCGCTAAATTCTGGAAGTGTAATCAATCATCTGGTTCATATTACCATACGTAGTGGACATGCTCAACCCAAAAGCTAAAAAATATTGGACAACAATACATACTTGATTGGAAAAAATGATAAAGCAGCATATAGACTTGAAACCAGAGACATTTTTGTTGGGCATCTTATCAGAAAAATACAATAAAAGGATTATATATCTGGTTTTACATATACTAACTGCAGCCAGAATTGTATTTGTGCAACAATGGAAAAAGGATGAGATCCCGTCAGATGAGAATGTAATTAGGAAAATATTAGAATGCACAGAAATGGATAGATTACTATTAAAGATAAAGAAGAAACTGAATATTTTTTGATATGGGATGTATTTTATCAATGGCTAGACAATAGAAACAGACAATAGAAAAGAGCATACATAAAAAGAGGAAATGTTAAAGTGGAGAGTTGTTAAAGAATATATTATTGTGATGAATACTATAACAAATATGTGGATTATGACTGTTTAAAAACAACTGTACCCAGATCACACACTGTTTGATGGAAATTGAATTTTTATATGTTATATAAATAAAATAAATAAAACATGGGCGGGGGGAAGCCTGCTTTAGAAATCAGTATCATGCCAGCATGGGGAACATGTGTTTGTTTTTACACAGCCTAAATGAATGCTGTATCTGAAGGAAATTGCTATTTCTTCCTGTTTGGACAATGAAATATTTTCACTTTCATAGTACTAGTGAGACATAAGAGATCATTTCACATTTAGAAAAAAGGAGTTTTCATGTTCACATTAGCTTTCTTAGGAAATAAGCCGATATGTACTTTCAATATATTTGCTATCTCATCTTTGCAGAAATAATAGTGAGATTTAAAATGGCAAACTTTAGAAAATATATTATTTAAAAGGGGGCATTCACTTTAGCCACATATTAATAATCCAAATCCAGATAGCTAGATATAATTTCATATTAGAGATAAATAAGTATTCCACAAGCTTTTAAAGTGTTCACTCCATGTCAGCAATTTAGCCATGGAAACATAGTTTTAATTTATAGAATGACAAATGAAACTGCTGTACCTTTCATGTAGGTAGTTTACTCCAAGTAATAATTGTATAAACCATTTCACTATTTGACTTTCAGGAAATACTTTGCCACTTCTTTTGTACTCTTGAATTTTAAAGTCAAGGTCTTGACCCTGAAACACAGGAACAAATGTACATTCTGATGAAAGCATTATATCTTAATTCATTAAAATTAGTGGAAAGGAATTTATTGAGCATAATCAGAGTTCCTTTTATTATTTTTACTAATAAATATTAATTTACATATATATATATATATATATATATATATATATATATATATATATATATATATATATATATATATATATATATATATATATATATATATCAGTTTTAATTCCATGAATGATCTGTGCAATTCAGAAGCCTAGCATTAGGAGCTAGAAAACTTCTAAAGCTAATGCACTATATAGTCATGATGTGCAAAGAACTGTGAATTCAATTCCCAGCTAAAGGCTTGAACTCCATGTTCTGGATTTCATCTGGCTACCCAAAACTGATGAATGCCAATGATGAAAGCAGTCACATGTGCATTCTTCTAAATATAAGAAGGGCTTTGGAAAAACAGATTAAAGTAATGGATTATTTTGTCACAGAACAGATATCCATTCTTTTTTCATTATTATTCGAATGATGTAACTATATGTAGAACTGCTGCTTCTAATTTGAGCAAGTATATTCTGAGGTAATCATAATATCCATAGACCTGCCAACTTGTTGCAGCCTCAGCATTAACTAGAAGCAGAATTTTTATATTTTCTGACCTACTGATTCTGGGGATTGGAGGAGAGAAATATATAATGACTAAAGCTCAGAAGCAAACTACAGTTTTCACTCGCAAAGCAGCTATTATGCTGATTCCTGTGGTTCCTCACTTACTCTCTCAGCAAACACAGCACTTTCTTTAACTAATTGAAGAGGAAGGCAGCTCAGTCATTACAACAATTGCATTACAGTTAATTGACATTGACCTCATGCATTCAGGCTATCAACACATGAAATTCAATTCCAAGTTCCTAAGTGTTCAGAGAAATACCTATTTACTTTATTACATAAACTTTCTATAACTCTAGTTGGTTACTTACATTCTTGAAAAACATAAAATACAAAACTAAGGGAACAAGAAGCTCCCATATAGATATGCTTAGTTTTATAGTGCACAATGCTGACCAGCTCATTTTCTAAAGTTGCACTGGATTGTTTCATGAGATTCTCTTAGGAAATGAATCTCCACAGTAAGCATTTGAGCAAATTAATAAGAATCCTGAAACAATATTGGGGTTGAGGGAGGGAGTCTTTAAAACCTTTTAAAGACATTTAAGACATTCAGCAGGCCTTAAGAAAAATAGTACAGACAGCTTACCTCACAATATTCAGTAATGATGCAAAAACTCTCTCCTTCAACAAAACTTGTATAGAATTTAACAATGGCTGGATGGTCTAGCTTGGACAACAATTGTGCTTCCAAATTCGCTTCAACTGTTTCATTGGGCTTAAGATTCCCCACACAGATTTCTTTCAAAACTTTCCTGTTGATAAAATCAATAAATTGTAAGATAGTGAAAGGATTAGAGCATGCAAAGAGTATAACTATTTTTGTATAACCCAGCTATTGTTATTCTCGCTGAGCTGAGCTCCTTTGTAACTTAAAATGTACCACCTGCAGAGATAAAAAGCTCCAGGCTGAATGCCAAGTTTAGCCTTGCAGTAATTTTGCTGTAACTTTAAAACCTGTATTCTGTCTGTTGTAACCACTTGTTGTAGATAACAAGCCCTAACAAGCTCTGGGCTAAATGCCAGAAAATGTATATCTTTTCCCTCAATATTAAATACAGAATATAAATTTCATCCTTTTAACATATTTCAATATTTTTGATGTTTTCTTCCTATTCAGTGCTATTCTGGACTTTATTTGTCACCATGGCCAATAAAGATGGTCATCCTAATCCTACTGAAGTATTTCTAACATCCTGTGCCTTTAATTTAAAATTTCCCATTTAGGACTATGTTATTGCAGCTTTTTTTTTTTTGCTTTTTTAAAAAACTTCATATGAAATATTACAGTCACAATCTTTTAACTTCTATTTGAATCTTTTTTTAATTAGAAATTTTTAATTTAATAAAATATTCAAAATAAATATGAACAAATATAGTAAATACAAAATAAACCAAAAAGGCTTTGGGAAAAAACCCATACAATTGTGCCTGCAACCCATGTTTTTATTGAAAAATTGTCATTTTAAACTCTTCAACGTCCATTTGAATCTCATCAGGTTCATTTTTATGCCTCTATTCTCACTGGAAGCAGAGAAGGCTCTCTCTCCATCTTTACTGACATATTTAATAGTGAAATAATTATAAAGACAGTATAAGAACATGTACTGTAGGGATGGACAGATAGTTCTTTTATAGCTCATGCCACTTCTGCATGTGTCTGACTCATAAATTTGTTCCTCTTGGTTTTCACATAAATCAATAGAACCTTTAAAATTTGAATATTTTAAAAACACTTTCTTTCAACATATTTCTAAGCATATAAAAATATAGTTTTAGTTGTTGCTATTTGAGTAAATTAGACAACTGCAAAATCCAAACATAGCTTAGTCTAAAAGGCATGTGTTGATGTAGTTATATATTCATGATAGACAAAAACAGTCTTAATTGTTCATATTGAATTTGATCTGTCCATGTTTGACAGGCATAAAGGTTAAGTGGCTTAAAGATGCTAGAGTTCTCTGCTCTGGTGGCTTGAGTTCAAAGCACTGCATGATGGAGTCAGCTTCTGTCACTTGTCTCAGCATCAGAGTTGGTATTCAGCTGGTTCACACAGGTTTGGATGAACTGGTAGGGGAAAATTTGACCTACGTCGCTGAACCGGTAGCAACCTTTGGCTAGACCCCCCCGTCGCTGCTCACTTGCACTGCCTGCCCGGTCACCACTCACTTGCCCCGCTCGGCCAACGGTCACTCACCCAGCCCAACGCTTGCTGACCCGCTTGACACTTGCTCGCCCCGCCCACCTGTTGCTCACCCCACCCATCCCAGCCCTATATATGTTGCCTTCGCTTTGCCACGCGGCCCAGCTACTCACCTCGCATCGTCAGTCACTCCTCATGTGACCTGACCTCCCCGGCATTATCGCTTGCATATGCACAGTCTGCTCTGTGGCTTGCCTGCCTATGCTGCCTTTCATGGTGCCTGTGCTCCTCCTGCTTACAGGTAAACACTTACTACCTGTCCATCATCCCCGGGCTCACGTACTCACGAAGCCACCAGCGCTGCAGCCACATGCTTGGTTGCCCCAGAGCCTTCACCCGCTCATCACCTGCCTCGGCCAGGTTGGGTAATGCACTGGAGGGATTTGTTTGGGCAAGTCTGAGCGGAGTGGTGCAGCAGGCAATGGGATGCGCCTGTGCATCTGGCACATAGAAGAGGGCGGTGGTGGCATGTTCGAGAAGAGGAATGGAGCCGACTGGCAAAGGGAGAGCGGGTGGCATGCAAGATTAGGCCAGGCCTTTGACAGATTAGGCCAGGCCTGGGCAGAAAATAGATAGAAGGAATAGCTGTAAGTTAAAAAAAATTCCTACCAGGTTCTGTGGCTTGGCCGGGAGAGTCATGTGACTGAGTGGGCATGGACATGAGTATCATCAAGTTGGATGATACTCATGTCATACTCACGCCCACAGAACTGGTAGGGAAAAAAAATAAATACTACTGCTCGGCATCCACCAACCTAGTAGTTCGAATGCATGCTACATGCAAGTAGCACCACTTCGGTGGGACAATAACAGCGCTTTGTGCAGAAATATGAATCCAACCAGTGCCAGACTGACCCAAATGCGATGCCCAAATGCAAGGCAATTCAGTGGAGAGAAAAAACATATGATGTTGCTGCTGCTGCATAATGCCATTAGGCATTCTGAATGCAAAATTAGTTTGCTCTCCTGTGTTGCACCTCTGGATATCAGGTGAGCATGAACTGAATGGACTAGCTATCTTAGGTAGCCAAACAACTATTATAAGCACTGTAGTCTCCTTGCTTAATATAACATCGCCATTCGCCATAAATAAATGTCCAGGTTTGAATTTCAAATGTCTATTTCACATTTCAAATATTATAATCATTTTCACAATGTTACACATAGCTAAGATCTATATTTCAAGTATGAAACATTTGGTTTCTTTTTTGAAATATTACAAAATGATTAAACAGCTTTTCTGAGTGAAAAATATTTGAATTTAAAATAACAATTATGGCTGTGGTGATGATTATGGTTGACATTAATATTGCTTTTGCACATTCTAATAACTAACTCAATTTAACAGAATTACAGGATAAAAAGGACCTTAACAGACTATTCGATGGTAACAGAAAGAGAAGTTCCACCCTTCTATATATCACCTCATCATTTTTCCTGCTGGCAGATTTTAGAATTAAGATAAAAAAAGCATTTCCTAACAATTATTTTTGCTCCTATCCTTGCCCTGACTAAATATTATATTCCAAAGGCAACAGAATATCTCCAACTAGCCTAAATTTCTTTTTTTAAAGAAAGTTTTTATTGGTTTTATTACAACGACACAACACAACACAAACATGCATAACATAAACACATAGTCTGTGTTTTCTTTTTATGTGACAGTTTCGTTCCTTCAGCTTTCTGCTTTATACATTCCCTTTTTCCCTTCTTTTTTACTATCTTTGATTTTATCATCCCTTTACATCTAGTTTCATTTATTTACAATATTTTACATATTTGTTATCTTCTCTTCCCCATCCTTCTTTTTCTATTCAGTTTTCCTGTTCTCCAACCACTCGTACCATCTGGTCCATATTTGATAATATTCTGTCTCTTCCTTTTCCTTTTTTTCTTTTGTTAATTTATCCATTTCTGCACAGTCCAGAATTTTCTTGATTGTTTGTTCTTCTGTTGGTATCTTTTCATTTTTTCAGAGCTGTGCGTAGGCAATCCTTGCCGCCGTAATTATGTGTAATATCAAATATCAGATTTCAAATGCAAATTGATAAATGCAAGAAGCATAGTCAACAAATTACCTGAATTTATCCTCTTATTAAACAGTGGCACATTTGATATCATTTTTGTTTGTGAAACATGGCTGAATTCATCCCTTCCCGACTCCATTATCTCAAACAAAGAATATCAAGTCTATCGATCAGATCGGGAAAACCGAAGAGGTGGTGGAGTGGCTATCTTTTACAAAAAGTCACTGAATCTAAAAAATATCCAAGTAGCACATAATCTCTCTCTTCCTGAAACCATAGCATGCGACCTATCCCTTGACACTACTCTTCGATTCTTACTATGCTACAGAGCCCCCGACTATGACATTACCCACGCAAATATGCTCACCTCAATGCTAACATGGGCTACCTCTTGCCCATACCCTCTCATCTTCCTGGGTGACCTAAATCTACCTCTCATTAACTGGACAACTAATGAATGTCCAACCGACCCAATCCATACTACACTATACAACGCTGTTACAAACCTAGGTCTTGAACAACTTGTAACTAACAATACAAGACTCAACAACTGCCTTGACCTCATCTTCTGCAACAATCCAAACTCAATTTACGGACTACAAATTAAAGAACCTTTTTCAAACAGTGACCACTGCATGATTGATTTTCGTCTCAATATCGTCCATACTTAAATCGTCATAACAACAGAACTCCCAACTACAACTTCAAAAAAGCCAATTACGACCTTATAAACAACGATCTTTCATTTCTGAACTGGCAAAATCTGTTTGCAACCTGCATAACTGCTGATGACCTCTATAGAGTCTTCCTACTTGAAATCAATAGAGTCATTAAATTATATGTACCACGAATGACTACCATGTCCAAGAAAAACAAACTACCCATATCAATAAAAAAGCTGCAGTCCCCCCCCAAAAAAATCCCTCTGGAAAAGAAACAAAAAAGGCTATGTTACAAATTTCAAAAACCGCTACAGAAACATATGCAACCAAATAAAAACTGAATGCACAAATTACCACACCAAGCAAGAAGAGAACCTTCTACGCACAAATTCCAATCGAGCCTTTTATAATTTTGTCAACAATAAACTTAAAGACTCAAGATCCATCCCACCACTAAAAGATTCTAACAACAAAGAATGCAATGACGAAACAGTCAAAGCAAACCTCTTCAACATTTTCTTTGGCTCAGTTTTTGTTAACTCCGATAACACATATCCAACATTCCATAAACGAACCAGCAATGACTATGATGATTTAACTCATATAGATTTCACAGAAGACAACGTTGGTAAAGCTCTACACAACTTAAAACCATCGCTTTCTATTGGACCTGATGGACTTTGTGCATATTTCTTAAAAAAACTTTCCATTAATATAGCCGAACCCCTAAGTATTATCTTTGATAAAGCTTTCACTACCAGTTCTCTTCCCAAACTTTGGTCACTAGCCACAGTCATCCCCATCTTCAAAAAAGGAGACCCCAGCTTAGTCGAAAACTACAGACCGATCTCCCTTTGCTCGTCACCTGCAAAGTCATGGAATCTATCATCAACCAATCCATTACCTCACACTTAGAAACTAACAACCTACTCTCCAACAAACAATTTGGTTTCAGGAAAAAGTTATCATGTAACTTACAACTTCTCCACTGCAAAAACATATGGACTTCAAATCTAGATCAAGGCAAATCAATAGATGCAATCTACATAGACTTCTGCAAAGCTTTTGACTCAGTAGTACACGATAAACTTCTCCTTAAACTAACATCCTATGGCATCTCAGGACCCCTCCACAAATGGATATCTGCTTTTCTGTCTAACAGACAACAAGTGGTCAAAATTGGCAATGCTTTATCAAATCCTGTTCCTGTCAAGAGTGGCGTTCCTCAAGGCAGCGCCCTTGGACCAACACTCTTTATTCTATACATTAATGATCTTTGTGACCATATCTCAAGTAATTGTGTTCTCTTTGCTGTGATGTCAAACTATTTAACACCACAGACAACACTTCTATCATTCAAAACGACCTTGACCATCTAACCGCTTGGTCTAAAATTGGCAGCTCCAAATTTCAACCAGCAAATGCTCAGTCTTACATATAGGAAAAAGAACCCAAAACTAAGTACATACTAGATGGACATTACCTTACAGACGACCCCATCCCGTTAAAGACCTTGGAGTTTTCATGTCAAATGATCTAAGTGCCAAAGCCCACTGCAACTACATAGCAAAAAGCTCTAAGAGTTGTAAACCTAATTTTGTAGCTTCTTTTCCAAAACACCACACTACTAACCAGAGCATATAAAACATTTGCTAGACCAATTCTAGAATACAGCTCACCTGTTTGGAACCCTCACCACATCTCTGACATCAATACAATTGAACGTGTCCAGAAATATTTTACAAGAAGAGTTCTCCATTCCTCTGAAAACAACAAAATACCTTATCCCACCAGACTTGAAATCCTAGGCTTAGAAAACTTGGAACTCCGCCTTCGACAAGACCTAAGTTTAACTCACAGAATCATCTATTGTAATGTCCTTCCTGTCAAAGACTACTTCAGCTTTAATTGCAATAATACAAGAGCAACCAATAGATTTAAACTTAATGTTAACCGCTTTAATCTAGATTGCAGAAAATATGACTTCTGCAACAGAATCATCAGTGCTTGGAATACTTTACCTGACTCTGTGGTCTCTTCCCATAATCCTAAAAGCTTTAACCAAAAACTTTCTACTATTGACCTCACCCCATTCCTAAGAGGACCATAAGGGGCGTGCATAAGCGCACAAATGTGCCTACCGTTCCTGTCCTATTGTTTTTCTTTTCTTCTTCCTATATATGTTTACATGGTTATATACTATATAATCTTTTTGTATGATGTTGTGACAAAATAAATAAATAAATAAATAAACAAATACTGAATATCTTTACTATAAGTCCTGGTTAGCATCCCAAGTAAAAATGTCTCTGGTTTCAAGTTCACCTTATGTCCACTTATCTCTTTTTTAATCTCTTTTTTATATTTTATATCTAAGTAGATATTTGTATATATTGCTAATTAATTTTATTTCTGTTCCATGATTTTATCCAATTGTTACAGTTCTTTTCGTATCTCATACCTTTTTTTTATCTCTTACCACTTTAGAATGATTTTGTGTGAATGTCCACCAATCAATCACCCTACCCATATCTTGTTCTAATTCCTATTTCTTTTTCAATTCTCCCTGATCATTTATCAATTCCTTATATCTAATTATCTTATTTTCTCCAGTAAATTTGGAACTCCGTCGCCTTGACAAGACCTAAGTTTAACTCATAGAATCATCTATTGTAATGTCCTTCCTGTTAAAGACTACTTCAGCTTTAATTGCAATAATACAAGAGCAACCAATAGATTTAAACTTAATGTTAACCGCTTTAATCTAGATTGCAGAAAATATGACTTCTGCAACAGAATCATCAGTGCTTGGAATACTTTACCTGACTCTGTGGTCTCTTCCCATAATCCTAAAAGCTTTAACCAAAAACTTTCTACTATTGACCTCACCCCATTCCTAAGAGGACCATAAGGGGCGTGCATAAGCGCACAAATGTGCCTACCGTTCCTGTCCTATTGTTTTTCTTTTCTTCTTCCTATATATGTTTACATGGTTATATACTATATAATCTTTTTGTATGATGTTGTGACAAAATAAATAAATAAATAAATAAACAAATACTGAATATCTTTACTATAAGTCCTGGTTAGCATCCCAAGTAAAAATGTCTCTGGTTTCAAGTTCACCTTATGTCCACTTATCTCTTTTTTAATCTCTTTTTTATATTTTATATCTAAGTAGATATTTGTATATATTGCTAATTAATTTTATTTCTGTTCCATGATTTTATCCAATTGTTACAGTTCTTTTCGTATCTCATACCTTTTTTTTATCTCTTACCACTTTAGAATGATTTTGTGTGAATGTCCACCAATCAATCACCCTACCCATATCTTGTTCTAATTCCTATTTCTTTTTCAATTCTCCCTGATCATTTATCAATTCCTTATATCTAATTATCTTATTTTTCTCCAGTAAATTTGGATAGATCAATACTTCTATTGGCGATAACCACATTGGGATTCTTGTATAATGTTTTTGTTTTATCTTTTTCCAAATCTGTAGCAATGCATTCCTGATCCAGTGTGTTTGAAAATATTTATGAGTTTTATACTTCTCGTCCCACAGGAATGCATGCCACCCTACTTGTAGATCGTGTCCTTCTATTGTTAGCACTCTATCGTTTTTCAGCTCCATCCAGTCTTTTAACCAGTCTAGACTCACCGCTTGATGATAAATTTCCCATTCTGGTAGTGCCACATCCCCTCTATACTTTGTATCTTGGAGTAATTTCATTTTAATCCTGGGCTTTTTCCTTTGCCATATTAATTTGGAAATTAATTTGTTTAATTCTTGAAAAAATATTTTTCCTAATTTCAATGGTATCACTTGGAACAGAAATAATATTCTGGGCAATATGTTTGTCTTCACTGTTGCTATTCTCCCTAAAAATGAGATTTGCAACTTTTCCCAATTTTCTAAATCTTTTTTTATTTAATGCATCAATTTGTTGTAGTTGTCCTCCTTAATTGAGGAACATTTCACAGTAAGCCAGATTTCGAGATATTTTATTTTCTTGGTTGTCTTCATTTTTACTTTATCCTCTAATTCAATTTCCTGTTCCTTTTTTTAAAATTTTGTGATCAACTTAGATTTATCCTTATTAATTTTGAGTCCTGCTACCTCTCCAAATTCTTCTATCCTTTGTATCAATTTAGGATCCGTTTCCATTGGGTCTTCCAAAATAAGTGCTATATCATCAGCAAATGCTTGAGTCTTGTATTCTTCCTTTCTAATTTTTAAGCCCCTTATTTCCTGATCTTCTGTAAATTTTGTTAAAAGAATCTCCAGTGATAAAATAAATAGAAGAGGAGAAAGATGACACCCTTAGCTTGCCCCTTTTGTTATATCGATTTTCCCTGTTAACTCTTCATTTATAACTACCCTAGCTGTTCGTTTAGAATATATTTTCCCCACCATTTTTTCAAATCTTTCAATCCAATTCCATATAGTTTAATTGTGTTGTGATAAACTTCCAATTCAGATTACCAAACGCCTTTTGGGCATCAAGGAAAACCAGCACTGCTTGTTTTTCCGGGTGACTCTCATAATATTCAAGCACATTAATCACTATCCTCATATTAGTTTTAATTTGCCACCCTGTCAGAAACCCATTTTTATCTGAGTGTACGTAGTTGTTCAACAATTCTTTTAGTCTTTCCACTATTATTGTGCGAATGTTTTATAATCTGTATTTAGGAGAGAAATTGGCCTATAATTCTGAATTTGTTGTGTATCAGTGTTCTCCTTGGGAATTAGGGTAATAATTGCTTCAATCTAGGTTACTGGGATTTTTGCTGCTTCTATTGCTTCATTATAGATCTCTAACTACATCTTGTGTTTTTTTATATAGCTCAATTGGTATCCCATCTGGCCGGGTGACTTATTGTTCTTTTGCTTGCTCAAGGCTTTTTCAAATTCACTTATTGTTATTGGCCTATTTAGCATTTCTTTTTGTTCTTCAGAAATTTTATTCATTTTGCTCACTTCTATATATTTATTGATTTTCTCCTCTTCTATACCTTCCCATTTATATAGCTTTCCAAAGAAGTTCTGTATTATTTATTTTTTTCTTCTTGTCCAGATTGTATTGTACCATTTTCATTTTGTAATTGTTGTATTATTTTCCTTCCTTTTTCTTTTCTTAGTTTATAAGATAACCATCGTCCTATTTTATTCACATTTTCGAAATGGTTTTGTTTTGCTATCCTAATTTTCTGTGCTATTTCTTTTTGTGTTATCAAATTAATCTTTTGTTTGATAATGTTTCATTTCTTTTATCTTTTTATTTTGTGGGTCTTTTTGTACTTTGTATATTTTTTAATTCTTCCCACAAATTTTCTAATTGCTCTCTTTTCTTTATTTTTCTTGGCATTATATGCAATAGTCAATCCCCTTATACAGGCTTTTGTGGTATCCCACAGGTTCTGTATCGAGGTATCTTCCTTTTTGCTTATTTGAAAAAATATTTTCAGCTCCTTCTCTACCATCTGTATATATTTTTATCTTTGCACAAATTTTGATTCATTGCCCATCTTTTATTTTGTTTTTGGCCTCTCCATTTTAATATAATCGGATTATGGTCTGCCCAATCATTTACTCCAATTTCAATTTCTTCTATTTCATTTTGGATTTCTGCTGTTGTCCAGGCCATATTGATCCTGGACCATGATTGATGTGGGTATGAATAGAATGTATATTGTTTATGTGTTCTATGTGTCTCGCTCCATATATCTTGCAGGTCAAACTCAGATACTATATCAAAGAAGGTTCTCGGTAATAAACTTTTCTTCTTTTTGTTTTTTTACTACTTTTATATTCTTTCTGAGCATCTGCTATAGAATTGAAATCTCCAATCATACAAATCCTTTCATACTTCATATCCAATATCCTCTTATGTACCTCTTTAAAGAATTGCTGTTGGTTTGTATTAGGGGCATATATTACTATGAGTAACATTTGTTTTTGTTCTATCTCCAGTTCCAGCATCAAAATTCTACCTTCATCATCTGCATATCTTAAGCTTGCTTTTATTTTATCCTTGACATAAATGGCAATACCTCCAGCCTTTTTATCTGCTAAAGTTGTGTATAATATTCTTAATTTCTATTCTCTAATAATCTTCTATATCCTTTTTGTATATGTACCTCTTGGAGGCATATCAGCTTCCAATTTCCTCAATTTATTAAATATTTGTGTCCTCTTCTTTGGAATATTTAATCCATTTACCAAAAAAAGCTTAATTGTTTCTCCCATTCTCTACTTGATCTGCCTTTTTGTGCTTCTAGTCTCTCTTACTACCTTTTCTTTTTCTCTCTCTCTTTCTATCCTTCCTTTTACTTCCTTTTCTTTGTGTCTTTCTCTCTTTCTCCTTCTCCTGAGTTCTCTTTCTCCTGACTTCTAGTCTCTAATTCTTCTCTGCTCTCTTGATCTTCCCCCTGCCCAAAGCGATTTTCATAAAATTCTCTTGCTTTCTCCAATGTGTCAATTCTGTATTTTTTCTCTTGCCATGTCACGAGTAAGCCCTCAGGTATCAGCCATCGAAACATTACTTTATATTTAATTAATTGGGTTGATAGAAATTGATATTGACGTCTTTGGTCTCTTATTCTTGGTGGAACCTGTTTCAATACTATAATTTCTTTACCTTAGTGTTTCCTCTCTTGACCTCTTATACACTTCTCCCTTATTGTTTGTTTTGTAAATTTAATGTATACCTCCCTCGACAACCTAGGCCTTCGTGAGTAAGTTGTATATACTCAATATGTTTCATCAATGTCTCATCTTATTTCCTGTTTCTGTTTACCTAGTATCTCTGCCACAATTTCTGCCATTTTCTCTCCTAACTCCTCTTCTTTCTCTTCAATATTCAAAATTCAATATTTTGAAATCTAAGGAAATAAGAAGCCTTCTCTAATTCCAAAAATACAATCGATTCTGCCAGCTATTTATTTGCATGGTTTTCTGTTCCCACATTTCCCTTTGATTATCCATCTGCTCTATTTTTGTTTCCACATTTTGGATTCTCTGTTCATTTTCCGTCATTGTTTGCTGTATGTTTCTTATCTTATCATTCATATTTTTTATCTCATTTCTCATTTCCCCTTTAATTTCTTTGTGATATATCCTTGTCTCCTCATGATTCTCTGCTATTGCTTCCTGGTTCTTCAACATTATTTTCTGTATCAGTTGTAATATTATCTGCATATTTTGTGAACTCGTTGCCTGTTCTGTTTTTTCTTTCTCTATCATAGTCAATATTGATATTTGGGTTGTGGGAGATTCTGTTGGTGTAATATTTGTGGCTGCTATTTTGCCTGTTTTGTTTATTGTCGCTGAGGTAGACATTTTTATTGCCTGTACAATATTTTTCCACATTAGCATATATCAGTACACCTCTATTCAGGTTTTCTTTAACACTAAGATTTGCTTTTACTATATTTTAACAACTGTATTTTCTTACTTTTGTCCCACACTTATATATTATCTGTTATATTAATCTTATCGCTTTTATGTCTCTATTCACAGAACTTATAGCTATAAAGTATTCTAAATATCTATTTTCCCTCTTATTTAAGTATTTATTTATCTATCTATCTATCTATCTATCTATCTATCTATCTATCTATCTATCTATTTATCTATCTATTTATCTATCTATTTATCATATTTTTATACCGCCCTTCTCCGAGGACTCAAGGCGGTGTACAGCATAGATAAAACATAAATATCAAAAAATTTAAAATACAATATTCATTAAAAATCTAATTCAATGAGCTGAGAATTTAAAATAAATAAGTAAAATTATAAAACCAAATTAAACCCCTTAAACACCCCACTAACAAACCCTCAATTAAAATTTATCACTGGGTCAGCTCTGCTTGGTGAAAGAAGAAAGTTTTGAGCTCGCGCTTAAAGGTCCGAAGATCAGGGAGAAGACGTAGCCCCACAGGTAGTTCGTTCCACAGGGCCAGAGCCCCCACAGAGAACGCTCTTCCCCTGGGGGCCGCCAGCCGACATTGTTTGGCCGACGGCAACCTAAGGAGTCCCTCCCTGTGAGAGTGCACCAGTTGATGGGAGGTTACTGGCGGCAGCAGGCGGTCCTGTAAATATTCCGGTTCCATGCCATGGAGCGCTTTAAAGGTGATAACCAGAACCTTGAATCGCACCTGGAAGACCACCGGCAACCAATGCAGCCTGTGCAGGAGAGGTGTTACATGGGAGCTACGAGACGCTCCCTCTATCCCCCGCGCTGCCGCATTCTGTATCAGTTGGAGCCTCCTGGTGCTCTTCAAGGGGAGCCCCATGTAGAGAGCATTGCAGTAATCCAGCCGGGAAGTGACGAGGGCATGAGTGATTGTGCATAGAGAGTCCCGATCCAGGAAGGGGCGCAACTGGCGAATCAGGCGAACTTGATAAAAAGCTCCCCTGGCGACGGCCATCAAATGATCTAAAGACAGCTGTGCATCCAGGAGAACGCCTAAGTTGCGCACCGATTCCCTGGGGGCCAACGATTCGCTCCCCACAATCAGCGATGGAATTAGCTGACTGTGCCGGGACACTGGTATCCACAGCCACTCCGTCTTGAATGGGTTGAGTCGGAGTCTGTTCGTCCCCATCCATGGACATGGGCACTAGCCTCCTCCCCCAATAACATCTTCAGACCTACCTCTGTATTGCGAGCTCTAGCAAGGTCTGGCCCCCTCCCACATGGATCACCCCCCAACCCGCCCTAGCCCTCCCTCCCCTTAAAAACACCTTAAAAGTCTTAATTAAAAAGCTCCTCAAGCCCCTTTTAGCTGCATGCCACCTCTCGGGATTCCAAAATCCATCATCAAGGTAGGCTCTCGATAAAGTGGAGGGCCATATCTGCAAGAGAGGAGCATCTCGCAGACCCAAGAGTTGTGCAGGTAAGTACTTAATGTCCTCGAGGTAACGGTAAAGACCGGAAAGTCTCGTCCCAGTCAGTCAATGATGATATCTTCCGCTCAGGCAAACATAGATGACAACACTACCAGTCCGGCCTCTCCAGCTCCCTCCAAAAGGCCCCAATACAAGGCAAGGCAATCTTTGCTGCAAAAGATGGAAAAAAGATGGAAAGAGTTGCAGCCTCAACTGCCTAGAAGTCCCATTTGGGGTCCAATTTGGGGGGGACTCCATGACCTCAGGGCGCCACTGCTGACCCCCACCGCCGACTGCCAACTGCTGCCCCCGGTGTTGTCGTCGCCGCCACTGCCACCGATAGCCTGGAGCCACAAATCCGCCAAGTTCAAGCCTCATTCAGATCACCAACCTCCTTCTATGCTGGCCAGATGTTCCATGGGCTATTAGGGGCCTCTCGAGGTCCACCGGGTCCCGCTGCCATCATCACATGCCGGGCCCGGACTCCGACCTCTGTCTGCCTCCAGCGTCCCACCAGGCTGCCTCCAACGTCCCACCAGGCCAGCGTCCCACCAGGCCAACTTTCCACTCTTAGGCTGGGAGATGTTCTGCCAGCTGGCCCAAAGATGCTTCCATCTGGCCAGCCTTTCACTTCTAGGCCGGAGGATATTCTACCACTCGGCCCAAAGATCTTCTGCCAACCGGCCCAAAGACCCACGAGGCCTCAATGGCCCCCCTGGCCCAGCCCGGCCTGGAGGAGGCCGCCACCATGGCCACCACCACTGCAGCCGCCGCCCCATGCCAAATTCAATCGGGGCCACCGCCACTCCTCCTGGCGCCCCTGGGGCTCCCAGGGATCGTCCGAAGCTGGCATCAACACCCTCCAATCGGCAAAGTGCTCTCCCGGCTAGGACAGGACCGGGTAGGCATGGTTCGACCCAAAAAGCGGAGGGCTGGCGAGGAAAAGACCCTCCAACTCTGCCGTTAGCTCAGCCTGCCGCCATCTTGGAGCATGCGCTGATTTCCCTTTCTTTACAATGTAATACTTATTCTTCTCTCAGTTTGCTTATACAGTTATCAGTTATTCATCTATACATTAATTCAATTATTCATACCATCTCAGTTAAGTCGGTGTTAATAATCACTTTTCTTCTTGTAACTTATTATCCATTCATGTTTATCTGCTGCAAACATTGCATCAGTCTTTGCCTTTAATCTGTCCACCAGTCCACTAGATGGCGTCTCCTCCAATCTTCTTTCCACTTTCCTGTTTATTTAATGCTTCCAAAGTATTTACTAAACACTGTCATTCACACTCTCCGTTCTTAGTCCTTACGCTCCTCTATTTGTGTTAGATAATGTCTATTAATTACTCCTCTATTGGACTCTCTCCTTCTCCGTGCTTTTCTTAAACCGGTCTGTTTCTTCCTTCCTGGCTTTATCTCCCTTCTAGTAGCCACCTTCTTGTGTCTTTTCTCATTTCACCTTGCTAATTTCGCGCTGTCTCTCGCCAAGACCTCCTCACCTCTTTTTAGGATCTCTTTTCTCTGGAACAAAGCTGTCACTTTTACTTTTCACTTCCCACTCTCGAGACTGCCAGCACTCCAGGCCGATCTTAGAGACTGGCTTTTTCTTTAGAAATTAAAAGTGTTACTCCAGTCTAGTCGGGGGTTTGCCTTCCACCCGACCCTCTGGGGCTTCCTCTTCGATTTGCTGTTCTCTATACGTTCAGCAATGCCCTAAAGTGGCTCCTAATGAAGATATTTTGAACTTCAGGAACGAAGAATCGTCCTCTCGCCCACTCCACACTGACGTCTGCTCCAGGAAGTCCCACACTAACCTAAATTTTAAACATATTTTGGCACATTTTGAAAGCTTAATGCCACAGAGCTAACACAGAACAAACTTATGAAATTCTTCACACTTTAGCTTTCCTGTGTTTAATGGTTCAGAATGCTACAAGGCAGGGTTGTCAAACCTGAGGCCGACAGGCCAGATGCATCACACACTGGCCACCCCTACCCCAATTTTTGCAAAGGGGAAAAAAGTCATGCTATGTGGCACATGACGACAATGTGACAATGCGAGTTTGAACCCCTGCTATAAAGCATGCTTTGAAAGATTTTAGTAGATCCAAGGACTTGCCAAAAATTTTGATATACAACTTGCATAAAATATATATTTTCTGCATTCATACTCTAAATATTAATTATACACAAATTTTATTTCTGTGATTAGAAATTGTACTACATAAGTAATTGAAGGACACTATTGTCCTCAAGATAGCACACTGATAAACCTCAAAGTAAATTATTAGTTGAACACTGGGCCTTATCTAACAAAATGAAATTCAATGTAGAGAAAAGTAATGTTTTATACTTAGGCAAGAAAAATCAAATGTAGAAGTACATGTTAGGTGAAAACTGGCTTAAAAGCAGTAACTGTGAGAGGGATCTTGTAGAACTAGCAGACAATCACTTAATTGATTTGACAGCATGACATTATTTTTTCCTGCTCACAGATCATGTCACTACACTGTCAAAGACAATGAGCTTTCCTTAAATATCACTTAATAAAAAATCTTTATGCATCAAAAGGCAACAATAAAAACTTGACATGGAAGGACAGCCTGTCATTTAATTCACTCCAGTCATGTCATATGACACATATTTGTCTTATTAAAATTCTATCACTGGATGGCAAATAAAAAATCTGTACACTTTTAAATTAGATAAGGGTTTGTTACCAGCCTTGTATTTTTATTATTAAATCATAGCTAATCGTTCCACTAAATGAAAGTTTTACAGAATACCAGAATTGTTGCAGGAAAAATAAATAAAATGGATTTAAAATATTTAAATATCTTTTGCAAAGGAAATTATATTTTCTGCAAAGAAGTTTCTAGTTTCCTCTTTTGAAATATTTATTTAGAAAAATTTAGACTGACTCTTAGACTATAACAAAAATATTGCTTTTTAATATTGTTTTTTTAAATTGAGTACTCCTTTTGATATAAATTTATTTTATTTTTAAATAGACAAAAACATTTAAAGGTATCAGCAATAATTTGCTTTTTTAAAAACCTAGCAAAATTCTGAACACTTGAAATTATATGAATATATAGAAAATAACAGGTTTGCTTTAATATAGTACTGTAAGTTTTAATAACAACTTTGAGAAAAAATAAGAGCTATAAGGCTGGTTTATATATCCATGAATTCAATTAGATTTCTATGTATATATAAATGGTTTTAGATGAGAATTTACAATATATTACAGGATTTTTTAACATTATCCTAAGTATAATACCTTTTAGTTGAGCGTGAATTAATTTGAAAAATCAAGGTCAGTTCTACTATTGTGTTCCTTCAGGTTGCAGGTGCAGGAGTTGGCAGTTAAAATGGAGAGTCGAGCACCAAATACTGCATCTTCAACTGGAAGTCTAGTTGGTTTATAGATCTGTTGAATATGCAAGGACTTTTACTAGGATTAAAATTCCCTATGTGTTACCCCATGATGAGTTATTTAAACTACCTTAATTTTTTTTACCTAGTATCCTGTTTTCATAGTTATCAACTTCTAGGAAGTACAAACTAGGCATGGCATCCTGTCCTGCTCACACATGCATATACCATATGGGTTTGAAATCTTTATTGAGGCTTCACCTGTCTTGAATAGTATACCCCAGGATTCCCTACACACAACGCAACACAACTAACTCATACACAATGTAAAAGCAGCTGCACTTCACCCAAAATGGCCCCTGCAACAAGCAGGAACCTCACAAAGCCACAAAAAGCTCAAAAACCAACTTTCACACTTTACACACAACACAACACAACACAACACAACTGACTCACACACACCCAAAATGGACCCTGCAACGTGCAGGAACTTCACACAGCCACAAAAAGCTCAAAAACCAACTTTCACACTTTACACACACACAACACAACTGACATACACACACACACACACACACACAAAATGCCACATACAGCTTTGTGAGATTTTGTGTGTTTGTGTAGTTTGAGTGAAACACTACAGAAACACACCAAATCTCAGAAAGCTGCACAAATATTTTATTTTATTATTTTATTTTATTTATATTTTTTAGATCAGGGGGTCTCCAACCTTAGTAACTTTAAGGTTTATGGACTTCAATTCCCAGAGTTCCTCAGCCAGCAAAGCAGGCAGATTGCTGACTGGAAGAGATGGATTTCAGGCAGTCAGCTTCAGTTGTTAGCTGATGCAACTGATGTAAAGCATGGCTTTCCCAGTCCGAAAGGAGCAGTTAATTAGGTAAGTGCCTTATCGCAGCCCAGACTCTCCTAAAAGGAGGTTTTCTACAAGCTCTTCAGCTGAAGAGCTTGTAGAAAACATGTTTTTAAAGGTTCTGGTGATAAGGAACTCTGCTGGGATAGCCAGAGGAGCCTTTTAAAAAAAATTTTTACAACCTCTTCAGCTGAAGAGGTTGTTAAAAAAGAGTTTAAAGGTTCTGATGATCTCAGCTGAGCCGTGAGATCCTCAAAGGTTTTTTTTTTTTTTTTACTTTAAAGCTGTTTTCAGCTGAAGAAAAACTGCTTTTAAAAGTTAAAAAAAACACCTCATGGTTCGGCTCAGCAGGGGCAGGGGCAGGAGGCAGGGATTTTTGCTACCGGTTCCCTGAACCACCTGCCACCATCGCTACTGGATCAGGCAAACCAGTCCGAACTGGGAGCATTTCATCCCTTGTTCATACTCAGTAAAAGTACCTATCTCCACAAGCAATGGAGTTGAAGTTTTTCTTTCTTGAGTATTGAAAGGAGAAAGAAAGCACACCTGACAGGAATGGTGACTGAGGCCTTTAGGGACTTTTTTTCTTTCTTTTCTTATTACATTTATACCCCGCCCTTCTCCGAAGACTCAGGGCGGCTTACAATGTATAAGGCAACTGTAGGGACTGTGGACTATCAGACCCCACCACCCACAGGTCCTGTGCTCACTCCTTCTGGAGTCCATTTCTCCCAGTGGAGAGAGAGAAGGATTTCAGATGACTGGAGTTATTCTACAGCTGTTGGCAGTCAGACAATAGAAGTATTGCAGGAAATGTTTGGGGCTGTGGGGTTCCGGGACCTAGGTCAGAGCAGGAGTTGGCAGAACCTCAAGGTGGCGGGCCACTCTCTGCATGAGCCCCACTCTTTAGGAGCCAGAAGTTTCCGGGCACCCAGTAAACGCCAACAGTATATGGCCCAAGGACCCCTGGGAGTACAGGCCCACAGGTCACAACCAGGGACAGCATGGGCTGCCTGGGTCCCTTATGGCTTGAGGGAGGGGGAGGAGAAGCCTCAGGGTTATGAGGGCCATGCCTCCCTCTCCCACAAAACTACTGGGGCTGGACAAGTCCCCCCAGTGCTAGGGTGTTGGGACCCTCCAGCTGGGAGGGCAACATTTAATCGGAACCCAGAGAAGGTAGTCCTGTTCATTTGTCAGGTATTAAACCATATGTACAGATATGGCCACCCATATATCTCCCAGTGGGATACAGTAATGGCTGTGACGGCAGCAATGTAAGAAAAAGCTGTGGACTGGATGGCAGACCTATACGGAGAGCACGCTGCGGAGTTAGGGGATCTAGGCCTCTTTTTGGCCACCCTTCAGGAACTATTTGAAGACACAACCAGGTCCCAGCAGGCGGGGGGAGCTGTTGGCGGTGCAATAAAGGGGAAGAACTTCACAGGCCAAAGAGCAAGCCTCCACCCCATGACCACAGGGTCTAGGGACGGGTAGACCAAGTGGCCTACTTACGTACTGGACAGAGGAAGGTGTGTGTCGCTTCCCTGTTGTGACAGGGCCACAGACGGCATCGCAGAGATGTCTGAGGTACTGGCAGGTCCTGAGCAACGTATGCGAGGTAATGGACGGCCAACTCCAATTCCCAGAGTCGATGGCCCGACCTTGGAGTCCCCTTGGTGCCCCCAGAGGACACCTGTAAGAAATAAGAAGAACCCGGATCACCCCCTGGGGGGGACCCCCGTAGGGAAATATTGCGAGACTGCGACCGATCAACCCCTGACAGGCTGTCTGCAGAGCCGGATAAGACTCCCGCAGAAAGATAACAGAAAGACCTCTGAGTATTTGTGTCTCCAGATATACGTCTCAAAAGAAGTGAAGGTTCCAACCAAACCCCACCTTGGCAGATTGGATGCGTGTTAGTTTGCCCCTCCTGGAATGAAGCACCAGGTATGGGAGCTGCCAGGGGAACTTAGAAGCCACGAACAACCCAAACTTGTCAGGATCCAATGATGGATCGAGGATAAACGTGACCACCTGCCCACAGAGGGTGTCCTGTGGCTGACCAATGGAGAAATGCCAGCCCCGGAATATAGCCCGCTTGCAGAACATGGCCAAGCTGGGTCACCAAGTGAAGTTGCCTGAGCAGACTGTTACTGCCTGCCAATGAAACTGGGGCAGTACCCTGGGGAGGGAAAGCCTCCCAGCTCAGGACTCACTGGGAATGCCGGGCTGTCAGCCAGAACCATGAGATCCCGGATCCAAGCCAGGTTGAAAGGAAGTGATTAAGCGCCCTTGGGCTGAATAGAGGATGCGTCGCAGCTGTCCCTTGTTGTCACCTGCCTGTGGTCAAGGACCCTGTAGTCGCCCATGCACCGTGGCCCACAGAAGCTGAACTGGATCATGAAGCTAATTCCCAGGTTCTGGAGCAGTGACATGAGGATACTGCCTGGAAACGTCAGTCCCTTTGTGCGGGAAAGCCACACAGACTCAGCCTTACCTGGGACCGAAGGGTTTCGCCACCCATAGGCCCAAGGAACCCCCCTCCTGCTGGAGGTTTTGGCAACAGGAACATGCCAGGTGACCTAATCAGTGTACAGAAAGACAGCCTGGTCCAAGCTGATGTGCCAACAGTGAGCTCCCAAACTCCTGCAGCATCAGGATCCCCTCCAATGTCCTATCTGTTGAGAGGTGGCCCTAGGCAATGAGTCCCATACAGACCTAGCCTCCCCTGAGAATCAAAGGATCCTGCCACCCCTAGGACCAGGGAATCCTTCCCATGCTTGAGGTCCAGGACTGGAAACCTGAAAGGTAGTGTACAATCTCTATAGAAAGAGTAAGTGGGAACAAATAAGAAGAGTCGGTCCAACATCAAGCTCCTGAAGCTGCAGGTGGGCCGTGCAATAGTCCTTGAGTGGCAGCTCAAGACTATGAGACCCCAATCAGTAGTTAGCATTGGAGATGCCTGCATTTTCCGCCAATGGCTGAATCATAAGGAACGTAGGCCAGATGAAGCAGTGAAATCGCATCCCTTGGATGTGTAGGGACAAGCCATAGCGACCCCCCCCCCCACTATACCAGTATGGAAATCCCTACCATGGTAGGGAAGATCACCTCCTGCCTGACTATGATAAGGCAGGAGAGCCCGTTCAATGTCTGTAGTGCAGGCTTGTCCTAGATTGTCTGATGCCTTAGTCTGGTATTATAGCCGGGAGAACTATACCCTTCAAGATGACGGTCCCTACTCACCCCACGTACGTAAACCATGGAGTAATCTGGCTACCTGCAAGATGTGGCAAAGGGATCGGTTCATGGAACACCTTTCTCAATGTTTGTAATCCTTGGCCTGCCAGATGGCCAGAGGATGACTGTAAAGGAACTGACCTCCAGATACTGGCAGCTTAGTCATCCCACTTACTTAGATAAGCCAAAAGGGTACCATCAACCATACGTATATAGTGGGTGCCGACAAGAGGCCGGATAGCCTGGCATCGGAGTGATATCCATTGCCCTAGGCTTGAAAGAACCACTGTCTTATAACCAGAGGTCTTGTGTGGCAAGGCCGGGAACCCATAGGAGAGAAAAGGGACCCTTTGCTTCGAGACCTGCTTCTCCAGCCCAGGGTAACACTGAA
Organism: Ahaetulla prasina; assembly: GCF_028640845.1. Taxonomy (NCBI): domain Eukaryota; kingdom Metazoa; phylum Chordata; class Lepidosauria; order Squamata; family Colubridae; genus Ahaetulla; species Ahaetulla prasina. The sequence goes on from NC_080542.1 coordinate 88,115,453, forward strand.
GAGGAATGAAAGGTACCGTTACCCCTGTTGGTCCCTGGGAATTTGTGGTAGCATTCCCCTCCAGTCACAGAGGGAGAAGCTTGTGCCAATGAGGATGGCTGAAATGTAATTAAGGTATTCAAGGAGGGCTGAGACCCCCAGATCCGGATGATCTCCTACCGTGTGACCCTTGGAGATTCCAATCACCTGTGGACACATCAATTGATATTGAATAGTTTGATATAAGGGAAGCCTCCCAGCGGCTGTGGCTATACTGCAAAGCTGTTATGCCCCTCTCAATGTCTTCAGAAATACTGGCCTCCATGTTAGATGGAACAGGCCATGTTGTTTCTCCCCTGAGCAGTTCCCACTGCAGTCAGGTAAAATAAGCCTCTGCCCGTAAGGATCTGCATTTGGCAGGCTGTTGCCCTGCCACTGGGGCAAAATCTGGGAAGGAACTATATAGCATCAACCACGCTCCTGTCCTCAGTGGTAAACTCACCCTCCCAGTTTGTAAACAAGGGAGAGGTTGAGACTACAGCTGCCATCGGGTGGACTGTGTCCGGAGCTTACAGGATGTTAACGGGTTCCCTGGCTACCTATGTAGCCCCGTTTCCATATCAGGGGTTGGTGGTGTCCACCCTTGAAAGGACATCTTTCAATGCGTATATATGCAAGGTGTGTTACCTCCTGGGAAATGCATGTGGCCAATCCCAGGCAGTCCGTACAGTAATAGTACTTAGACTTATCTATTGCTTTGCAGTTGTTCAAGTCTTCTCTAAGCAGTTTACAGAGTCAGCGCACTGCCCCCAACAATCTGGGTCCCCACCTTACTTGGAAGGATGAAAGGCTGAGTCAATCTTGAGTCTGGTGAGATTCGATCTGCCGAACTGCTGGCAGCCGGTGATCAGCAGAAGTAGTCTACAGTACTGCATTCCAACTACTGTGCCACCGTGGCTCTGGTCTAGGCCTGCAGAGTGTAGACCTAACTAGAGCAAGGCAAAGGACCCAGAGGTCCATGGGACAGAGGTCCTGTCAATATATGCCTACAATGGGAGATCAGTGGGATCAGTGGGAGATCCACACTGGAGAAACCTGTGGTGGAAGACTATGACATTTTTACATGAACCTGTGGCGTGGTGGCAAGAAAGGATCATGGCACAGTGTCTAGCTCTGAGACCCACTAATTTGAGCCCTGCAGGGGTCCTGTGGGCAATCGGTCAAGGAAGTAACCATCAGGTGATCAGTTAAGCCTAACTCTGCTCCTGTCCTGGGCCAGGCCCCATACTTGTGGGGTGGAATCGTGGCAGAAATAACTAGATCTCCCCAAAGGAACAGAACTACTGCTTCAGACAGACACTGACTGAGTCTGTATCTGGAATGCTTGCTGACTAACGCCACCTGGTATCCCGAGGGGATGTGAGCCATCTCATGGGTTTGCCACCTCAGCCCCTGTTCGAAGTGGAATTAGAACAACAGGCTCCTGGATTCTAGCCTGGTGTCTTAACAACTGAGCCAACTGGCTCTCTGTTTGAGAGAAGCCTTAGGAAGAGTGGAACAGTGAGGGCTGACACCTAACCTAATACTACCTAATACTAGGCAAACTTGTTACTATGAATGACTTTCAACCCTATCTTGTCTCCCCAGAGCTGTCAGCACAGTATACTCCTTTCATCAGCAGCTGCAAGGCAGGCTGGCTCATAAAGAGCAACTGCCGGTTGCTTCCAATGGTGCCAAGAGTGCCCACCATGTTATCACTGGGCAGATTAGCTGACAAGGCGCAGCCAATGGAGCAGCTAAAAAAGGCGCCAAACTATTGCCATTTTTATTTAAAGTCAGGCAGTCTGTCTAGCTAGTTCTAAGCCTTCATGCTGCGGCTCTAATGGTGTAAATCGCCTCCGTCACATTACAGCTGTGGAAACTGGCAACCTGGCTCGAAAGGAGCTCTCTGCCACTGATGTCGTAGCTCTGGGCACGCTAGCCACTTACTTTAAGTCACAAGGTGGACTGGCTCAAAGAGAGCTCTCCCGCCGCGGCTGTAATTGCGCAGAGTGCTTCCGCCATGTTGCGCTATAGTAGAAGGCAGTCTGGCCAAAGGGAGCTCTCCTGCACCGATGTTACAGTGCATCAGCTGCTCACCTCCTGCTACAAGGCAGACTTATGGAGGGAACTTTCCCACCGCGGCTGTTGTGACACAGTAGAATGCAGCCTGGCTCGATAGGAGCACTCCTGCCACTGGCCCAATGTTGCTGAGCACAATCAGCATGTTACCTTGTTAGATGGGCAGACTGGCTCCTCAGAGCTCTCCTGCCTTGGCTGTTATGGCACTGAGAGCTGTCATCACTGTATCTTTGGCGGAAAAGGCAGTCTGTCTCTAAGAGCACTCCTGCCGCGGCTATGACTACGCTGACTCTCCCATGCTCGATGAGCTGTAAGGAAGGCTTCCTTCCATGGCTGTAAAATATTCCAGTGCTGTGCCACCCTCTGCCTGTGAAATTAGGCAGCCCAGCTCACCAAGAGCTCTCCTACCACGGCTAATATGACATCGAACTCGGCAGCCGCTTTCCACATGTAAATCGGTCAGGCTGGCTTGTCATAAGCATTCCTGCCACGGCTCTTCTGGCGCAATAAGCGCTTGCCACCATCATTGTGTCTGGGCAAACCAGATAGGGACTGAGCCCCTCTCTGCCTTTGCAGACAATTGCCAGGGGCTGCCCAGTGACAGGCAAAAACCCCTCCACTAAGTGCAGGACCAGTGGGGCCTCGGCTGATCGTGAAGATGGCAGGGACGATTACCAGCAGAATGGTAATCTCTCAGATTGCTCCCCAGCGATCCCCAAGTCATGCTTGGCAAGGAAATTAAGGACTTTCCATCTGTTGGTGTGAAGATATTCCAGGAATGAGTGAGCCTCTTTTTCTCAGTCTCAATTCGCTGGAAGACTGAGTTGAACTGGGGAGCACCCAGGCAGTGGAGGTGTGGCCAAGGAAAAATTTGACTCAGTCTCCAAGCAGAGAAGCAGAGTATTACCCATTCCTGGATGATCTTCCCTGCCACAATGGAGAAGGTAAAAGTTTTCATTTTTATTTTTTTTTATTGGCCAAGTGTGATTGGACACACAAGGAATTTGTCTTGGTGCATATGCTCTCAGTGTACATAAAAGAAAAGATACGTTCATCAAGGTACAACATTTACAACACAATTGATGATCAATATATCAATGTAAATCATAAGGATTGCCAGCAACAAGTTATAGGCATACAGTCATAAGTGGAAAGAGATTGGTGATGGGAACTATGAAACGATTAATAGTAGTGCAGATTCAGTAAATAGTCTGACAGTGTAGAGGGGATTATTTGTTTAGCAGAATGATGGCCTTCGGGAAAAAACTGTTCTTGTGTCTAGTTGTTCTGGTGTGCAGTGCTCTATAGCGTCGTTTTGAGGGCAGGAGTTGAAACAGTTTATGTTCAGGATGCGAGGGATCTGCAAATATTTGGCATGCTTTTGATTAATGTGCTGTTGTATGCATGCTGATAATTTTTCTAACCTTGGCTCATACTTTGTAAGTTTGAGAGCAACACATGCAGCACTCAGGTCATCTGTTAGTCCAGGGGTGTCAAGGCAGCAGGACTGCTGGTGGTCAAATGCTAAGGCAGGATTTACTTCAGATCCTCACTCTCTCTCATTATAATCTCCTTCCTTCCTTCCCTTCTTTTTCCTTCCTTCTTCCTTCTTTTTTCTTCCTTCCCCTCTTTCCTTCTTTTTGGTTCCTTGCTCTCTTCTCCTCTTTTCTTCTTTTTCTTTGTCTTTTCTGTCTCTTCTTGGATGCTCAAATGTAAAAGGGGAAACATTCCTCCTCACCTTGTGATCAAATGCCACTTTTGCTAGTAGTTTGTGGCCACTTAAAAGACTGAGAACAAACTAGGCTCAGTTTATCCCATGCCTGCATTTTATGGGGGTGTCCACAGACTACAGTACAGCAAAACTGTCAAAATGATGGCTCTGATACTTGATCAGAGCTCCTCTGTTTTTTATGTACAACAGCTTTAGCATGTAAGAACAGAGGTAAGTTAGTTGTTTTTCTACTAATACATAATCCTTAAAAGGGGTCTCCTGTAGGGATCCTGCCTCCCTAATTCAGACTGGAAATATAGCAAAGGAAACTATTTTCCTCCACTTGTTTTCCACACTGGAAATAGCTGTTTGCAACACACAAGGAGGGGATACTTTCCTAAGAGCTCACAATTCAAGAATACCAATGTGCACAGAAGGTATTTATTTATTTTTATTTATTTATTTGTCAAGCATCTATGAGAAAATAAGTATAAGTATAAACATAACATATAAACATATAAGTATAAACAGGTATAAGTATAAACATAAGAAATCAGTATGAATAAATGGGAACAGTAGTACAGGGACGGTAGGAACACTGGTATGCTTATGTAAGCTCCCTTACAGACCTCTTAGGAATGGGGTGAGGTCCACAATAGATAGTTTAAGGTTAAAGTTACGGGGGTTTGAGAATGTAACAACAGAGTCAGGTAGTGCATTCCAGGCATTGACCACTCTGTTGCTGAAGTTGTATTTTCTGCATTCGAGTTTGGAGCAGCTTATATGAGTTTATATCTGTTATTTGCCCGTGTATTATTACAGTTGAAGCTGAAGAAGTCATTGACAGGTAGAACATTATAGCAGACAATTTTGTGTACTAAGCTTAGGTCTGACCGTAGGTGGCATAGTTCTAGGTTATCCAGGCCCAAAATTTCAAGCCTGGTGGCATAAGGTATTCTATTGCGAGAAGAGGAGTGGAGTACTCTTCTTCTGAAATACCTCTGGACTCATTCTATTGTATTAATGTATGATTATACAGTGTGGATTCCAGACAGATGTATTCAATAATTGGTCTGGCAGAAGGCTAGGGTGGTGACATTGTACCGTGGCAGTTCAGAAGGAAACAGCTCTGTTTTCTATGCTGGATTTCTAGCAGCCGGGGGCCATGAGAGGCAAGGTTTTGTCCTGGAGGGACAAACAATAGAAGGAGGAAGTCTCAGTGGCAGTGAGGAAAGGTGCGGTTTCCAGCTGTGCTAGGAAGAGAACTGCCAACCCGATGTGGAAGAAGCCTGCCTTAATGGCAGATCTGGAGGTGTGACATGCCGGCCAAAGAAAAGGGAAGCGAGGAGAGAAGACAGAATAACAGGCATAATGCGAGCAGTGGATTTAGCCGAGCTTGGAAGACCTGCGAAGAAGCAACTGGAGGAGCAATTAAAGATACTGAGTGAGTCTCCAATAGAGAAAGACTATTCTGAACAATTGGCAGCATTCTGACATCTGGAGCAGTAGTGAGCAGAGGAGAATAGTAAACAGTTAAAAAGTGAGAGAGTGGAGCTTCACTCCTTGAGATAAATAAGGAACTACAAATAAGGAACTGTATTTCGAAATTCAGAAACTTGTGCTCCAATGGAGAAACAAAAAGCTTACCGTTGAGAAGGACAGATTGTGAGATGACTGCACAGACAGAGACTGACTATGTAAGATGGAAGCTGATGCAACAGCGAAAATAACGGGATTAAAAATATTCAAACATTCACATACCCCCTTCTTTTCTCTCTCTCTCTCTTCTTTTCAATCTTTATAGCTTAACATTCTCCCACTTTATATGCTTATAATATTATTTAGTACTCTTAAAGCTGGCTATAGATTATAAATTTAGTTTTTAGAAATATATATATTTAACCACTCTGACAAAAATGTATCTATTTAAGAAACTTAGTTTAGACAATATAGAGTTGTGGTGATAGCTATATAAATACATAATCACATTTTTTGTATCCAACACCGTATGATTTTATTTATTAACTTTATTAACTTTATCAACTAGATTTAATAATAACTCAATTTTCTCAGTTAGATTAATGACTATTTATTGTATTTATTCTATTATATTTATTGTATCTAATAACCAATATTTAACATTTATTATTTTTATCTTTACTATTTTTATTATCAACTAATAATACTTATTGACACATAATAGGAAAATTGATATTGATTTATAGAGATAGAAATCTATTGATTAAAAAGGAATTAGTTTAATTCACAGTAAAATATAATATATATCAATACAAACTAGATTAATAAAATTGGATGGTAATTTGGGAGAATATATATAAAATCCTAGATGAACAGCATAAAATTATAAGAGAAATGACCACTATTACAACCCTGAAAACTGGAAAGAAGGCTACACCATTAGTCCCAATACCGACTACTTCTCCATCGAACCAAGGATTAATTGAAGGAATGTTAATCAATGAAAAATCGAACGCTGCTCCAAATATGCAGACGATGCAAGCTACCCTGATGACAATACAAAAAACAATGGTAAAACTACAGGAAAATATGACAAAAATCATGGAGAAATTAGATTTAAAATTAGAAATGGGACAGATGAAGACAATAGACAAGAAAATAGAAAATTGGACAATAGAATGAGCGCAATTCAAGTCCAAAAAAATGAGGAGAGAATAAAAACTATTGAAAATAGAACAGAGCAAACTGAGAAAAATCTAGAAATGGTAGATTGGAAAATGTCAGGGATGAATAAGGAATTAGGAGAATCGTTGATACATTTGGAGATGGATCAGGCTTCCTTTTTTCTGAGGTTCCAAAATGTCATGGAGACAAAAGAAGAGGTTCTAGGGACACTGATGGCAGGCTTAATTGCAGATGCAATGCAAAGGGACAAGCAAGAGATTATAAACGAATTCAACAATGTATATAGGGTCTATACGAGTTATGCTAGATGCCACAAACTTCCTAGGGAAGTTCACATAAGATTTGCCTGCAAGAAAGTGAGATATGATATACAAGATCACAAGAGAGGAACTGATGACGTACAAAGGAAAAGAAATTATTACACTGAAACAAATCCCTAGGAAGGTCCGCGAACAACGGAAAGATTACAGTTTTTTAGTGACCCAATTAAATAAAAGGAATATATGGTTCTGATGGATTATCCCAGAGGGAATGTTAGTCTCCTGGAATGATAAAAAAAATTAAAATTGATACTATGGAGAAAGCTCAAGAACTGTATGACCAGCTAGCTGGCTCAGAGGAAGAATATAGTAGTAGGGAGGAATTGGAATCGGCCAGCCAAGATGAACAACAGCAGGAGATACAAGAGAAAGACCAAGAGGATAAAAGTAAAGAGGAGAAAGATCATTGAGAAGAGAGAGTAAGAACAAGGATTCAAAAAAGGCAACAAGTGACACAAAATTAAGAATGGAAGAGGAACTGAAACTAATATCATTAAATGTGAATGGTTTAAATTCACCGTCCAAAAGAAGACATGTATTTTCTAAATTAGTTAAACAACAAATAGATATTGTGTGCCTCCAGAGGTGCACATCCCAAAATAAGATGAAAAATATTTACAATATAACAAATTGGGGAAACTTTATTCAACATTGGCAGAAAAAAAAAAGAGGGATGGCGATATATATCAAAGAGAAAAAATAGCTAAACAAATATATACAGATACCAGAGGTAGAATGTTGATAATTGAAATAGTAATACACCAACTACAGGATGAAAATGGAATTGTGGAAAGTAATATGGAAAAGAAAAAAGAAATCACACAATTCTCTGAGAGGCTTTATAGCAGGAAGAGACAGATCAGGGGAAAATAAGTGATTATTTGAAGGAAGGAACTGGGTTTTCATTGAGGGAAGAAGAAAGGAAAATATTGAATAAGGAAATAACATTATTAGAAATTAAAGAAACAATTCAGAAACAGAAAGGTAATAAGGCTAGATGGGTTGCCAGGGGAAATTTATAAACACTTAGGAGACTCGATAGAATTATTATTATTGGAAGTATGTAATGAAGCCCTGAGGGAAGCAAAGTCACCAGAATCATGGAAGGAGGCATATATTACCTTAATCCCCAAAGAAGGCACAGATAACAAACAAATTAAGAATTATAGACCAATCTCACTTTTGAATTTGGATTACAAAATACTTAGGAACATTATGGCAGAATGGATAAAAAAAACCCTAAATGATAAGATACACACAGACCAAAATGGATTTCTTCCTATGAGACAAATTAGAAACAATACCAGAACAGTAATTAATATACTGGAATATTACAAGGCACATCCAGAAAGACAAGTAACCCTTGTCTTCCTGGATACACAAAAAGCCTTCGATAATGTAAATTGGGAATTTATGATTCCACAAATTAAAGCTATGAAATTCAGAGATAAATTTGAAAAGATGATTGAATCGATCTATTCCATGCAAAAGACAAGGGTAATAATAAATGGGGAGACTTGACTTCCGGGTGGCGCCGCTGCGCTAAATGGCGGACAATCTCAGTCCGCCCGTTCTTTGTGATTCTGTGAGAGCTGTTTATCTGCTGTCAACAGCTCATAAATCTCTGCCCTCGGGCAAGGAGGGGGAGATGAGCATTTGAACTGAAGTAGAGCCCCCAAGAAAAGCCCCAGAATGATTTCTGGTGGTTTGATGGGAACGCTCCTTCTATAGTTCAAAAAAAGCTCCAGAATCCAGAACGCCTCTGCAAAAGCAGAGCAAAACGCAGCGTCCATCTCCGTGACTGAAGAGGATTACTGATAAATTGTCAACACGGAAAGAATCGAAAGCAGGAGGGCTGGCATTCGTTTGTAAGATGATTTTAACTCCCTGACAGAGAAGTTATTTGAAGAGTGGAGATGAAGAAAGATGGCGTTTTGTGTTTTGAAAGTGAAAGCTAAGGAAATGCTGATTACAATTGCTGGCGTGGAACCTCTAAGAAGAAAATAACAAGATATTTTTTTTTCTAAATGGAATTCTTTTTTTAAAAAAAATCTATTCTTTTTTTTTTTACTATCTTTTTCTTACAGTGTTTAAGAAGAAAAATTTATTGGGGTTTTTTTTCTTTTTATTCCCCCCCCCCTTTTTTTTTCTTCTTCTTGATATTACTTAGTTTAAAAATGGCTTTTAAGCAAAGAGATTTAACCACTTCTAGAATATTGGAAATATCTTCACTTCAGGTACGGAAATTGAGAGAGGATATTAAAGAAAGTCTAAGGAATTTTTTACAGGAGCTTATGGAGGCTCATCTTTCAGAAATAGATCAAAAATTTAATGAAATGGAGAAAGAAATACTGGATTTTAAAGATTTGGTGGAAGAGCAGAGTAAGGAGATGAAAAAATTAAAGGAATCAATTACTCCATTATTGTTATCTAGTACACAGACAGAAGAAAGATTGAATGAACTTAACAAAATTAATTTAGATTTGCAAAGGAAAATAGATGAAGTTCAAATTAATTTGAATTTAGAAAATAAAATAGATGATATTCAGGTTAAGGCTGATAAGGCAGAGGAAGAAAGGGTTATATTACAATATAAATTAATGGAATATGCTATAAGGGTAAGGGGCTTAAGAGAATCTAAAGAGGAAAATTTGAAAGAGATTTTTATTCAGGCCTTTGCCCAGATAGAGGGAATGGAACCAGAAGATTTTGAAGTTAATATTGAAAAAATTTATCGTGTTAATTCCTGGTGGGCAAGGCAGAAGTGTTTACCGAGAGATGTGGTTATTTATTTTACAAATAAGAGGATTAGGTATGGAATTTTGCGAGCATTTTATAAAAATAAATTTCAAATATTAGGACAAGATATAATAATGATGAAGGAAATTCCTCCTAAAATGTTAAGAAAGAAAAGAATTTGCCTTTCTGGTGGATGAGCTTAAGAAACATCAGATATATTTTAGATGGGAGGTTCCAGCTGGTTTAACACTGAATTATAAAGGAAGAAAGTATTTTCTCAACACAATTTGTAAAGCACGAGATTTTTATACTAATGTATTAAAGATTGGGAATTCTTTGTTAACAGATGTTAAGTTGAATGGTGAATAGATGGTGGAAAATGTGTAAGACAGAAGAAGGGGAGGGAGAATGTTTAACTTTATTACATATGATTATGGTTAATTTTTGTAAATGATTTATTGTGGATATAAATGTGTAATTTTAGGGGTACTATATGATATATTAAAGGTATAAAGGAATAGGAAGATGGAATATTGTTTAATTTTGGAGGATAGATAGTAAAATTTAGGAATTTGGATTAAATATTATATTTAAGAGATGGATGTAATGTTAATTAGAATGTAATTGTTATAATAGATATATTTTGGATAAGTTATAGGTGTAATTTTAACAATGTTATTTGATATAAGTAAGGTAAAGTGAAGATTTTAATTACTACAATTGATACTTTGGATATTTGTAATATTATTTGTTGTATATATAAATGTTAAAGATGTGAAAAGATGCTCTATTGCTTTCCCTCGAGGGTTGGACAGAAAAATTAAAGAAACTAAGTTGGAAATATGAACTATTTTGAGAGACTGCTAAGGGAAGAAAGACATTTTAGAAGAACCCTTGGTGAATATTGGAAGATGGAACGTTGTTTTGATATTGATTGATGAAGGTTGGATATTAAAAACTATGTACTTTATTCAAGAATAAATACTAACTCAATCGGAAACTTCTGAGAACTCTAGGAGTGGAATGGTCTGATATATAATGGAGTGGAAGAAAAGTATCTTCTTTGTCTTTGGAAGGGGAGTGGAGGTTTTAAGGAATGACTATGGATTATGATTTGTGCTAGATTTTAATTTTGTTGTTAGTTTTATACCCTGTACTCGGTTCTCGGAAGTCTTGGGGGGTGGGGGGAGGAAGGCGAAGGGAGGGGGCGGGGGCAGAAAATGGATTGATAGTTAATGTACAAAGATGATTGAAGATGTATAATTAATGTAAGATCGGACCTGCCTGGCTACTACTTTAGAATGAAGGGAAAGAAGGAGTAGAAGAGAGAAGGAGGAAAGAGAAGAGGAGGAGGAGAAAAGGAAGGAGGAGGGGAAGAGGGAGAAGAAAGGAGTAGGGAGGAAAGAGGAGAGGATGTAGATAAGAGAGGGGGAGGATGGTTATGGAAAGTAGAAGAAGGTAGAGAAGGAGAGTAAAAGGAAAAGGAAGGGGGTGGTGACCGGGCAGACCCGATTAATTGTATATGATGGTACATTAAATATGTTATTGGATATGTTATTGGATAAGAATGTCAAAATAAAACTTTTATAAAGAAAATAAATAAATGGGGAGACTACAAATTTATTTAAGATAACGAAAGGAGTTAAGCAGGGCTGTCTTGTCACCTCTGCTCTTTATCATGACCCTTTATCGTGACCCTTGAGATATTACAAAGAATTAGACAGAAAACGGAAATAAAAGGAACCAAAATTAAACAGGAAGAATTTAAAGTGCAGATAAATTTAAATTTATCATATATATTTTTTTTGTTTACATTTATACCCCGCCCTTCTCCGAAGACTCAGGGCGGCTTACAGTGTATAAGGCTTACAGTGTATAAGGCAGTGTATAAGGCAATCATATTTGCAGATGATACATTATTTGTTATAGAAGACCCATTGGAATCTGGACCGATACTACCACAAAAGATAGAGAAATATGGGGGGGGGGTCACACGCCTTAAAATTAACAAAGAAAAAACTAAAATGTTAGTTAAGAATTTAACAGAAAAACAGAAAGGAGAACTTGAGGTAAGAATGGGACTTCAAATCGTAAAAAAAAGTGAAATATTTAGGTATTCAGTTAAGAGCAAGATGTTCAATATTAAAAAAGGATAATTATACAAAATTAACACAACAAATAGGGAAAGATTTGGAAAGATGAGGGACATTAAAGTTGTCACTATTACAGAAAATTGCAGCAATTAAAATGAATATTTTGCCAAAACTGCTCTATTTATTCCAAACAATTCCTATAAAATTAGGTAAGAATTTCTTTAGAATAGAATAGAATAGAATAGAATTTTTTTATTGGCCAAGTGTGATTGGACACGCAAGGAATTTGTCTTTTAAAAGAGTTAAAATCATTTAACTCTTAATTTAATTTTAATTTTAATTTTAATTTAATCATAATTTAATTTTAATTTTAAGTGTTAAAATCATTTTGTTTAACTCTTTTTAAAGAGTTAAACAAAATGATTATGAAGTTCATATGGGCAGGAAAAAAGGCGAGGATAAAATTAATTTCACTTCAAGATAGAAAAAGCAGAGGTGGCTTTGGACTTCCTGCGTGGGAAACCTATTACAAAACAGCAAGTGATTTAGAAGAAGAAATTGTTAAGGGGTCAATGATACCATGGGTTAAAAACATTGGGCACAACATTGATTTAGAACAGTGGTAGTCAACCCTGTCCCTACTGCCTACTAGTGGGCGTTCCAGCTTTCATGGTGGGCGGTAGGGGTTTTCTCCGATACTGAAGCACTTTCCTTTTTTTTAAATTTAATTGACTTTTTAAAAAAATTTCATAGCATTATTTAAAAACATTTTCATTAGGTTTTCATAAAATTCCCTGTGAAAATTTAAATTTCTGAAAATATATTATTTGTATTGCCTGCGCATAAGTTTAATTCACGTTATATAAGTGAAACTAAATAGCGCTATACTGCGACTGCAAACAAAAGAGCCTTGTCCCAGAATAGCTCGCGCATCTCCCCCCAGCTGTAACAGACAAGCAGAGCTGGTAGCCGCCCCGCCCCCCAGAACCCAATCCATGATGCACGAGAGGCATGCACAGACGACAATACATGGAGCAGGCTCTTTTGTTTGCGGTTGCATTGGTCAGTATGCAGTTAGATTTGTGAGATTGAGCACAAACCGGTGGGCGGTTAGAAAATTTTACTACTAACGGAGATACAAAAGTGGGCAGTATGTATAAAAAGATTGACTACCCCTGAGTTAGAAGATTGGGAAAAAATTTGGGAGAAAAACTATACATTAACAAAATCTGCTGTATATAAAGAAAACCAGTATAAAATGTTCTATCGGTGGCATTTAGCAAAAATGTACCCCAACCTAAAACCTAATTGCTAGAAATGTAAACAAGTACAAGGTACCTACTTCCATGTATGGTTTTGCCCAGAAGTCAAAATTTTTTGGATTAAAATACAAAAATGGCTAAAAGAAATCATACACTGTAATATAGAATTGAAACCTGAACTGTTTCTTCTGTGGATTATTAAAGGAAATTACCCTAAAAGGATTATTTGATTATTCACATAACCACAGCAGCAAGAATCGTACTTGCACAAACCTTGAAAATGTCCAGTATACCAACAGATTGTGCAATAATCTGGAAAATTTTTGAATGTGCAGAAATGGATAAACATACTTTAGAATTAAATAAGGAAGACTTGGAATACTATTGAACTTGGGAAAATTGGTATCAATGGATAGAAATTAAAAATAAGGAATGTATAGAATAAAATAAGATACAAAATGTGTTTAAATATGTTGATTAAGTAGGAATATATGGGAATAGATGTACAAAGTTAAGAATTATGTACTGTCAGAATGACGTTGAATTGTATAATTATTATGGATGTATTATGGATGTATTTTTGTTATAGATGTATTTTAACTTGTATTTTAGGTTTTTAAATGTTAATAAAGGTTTAATAAAAAAAATTGGTCTGGCAAATGTTTTGTATGCCCTGGTTTGCAGTACAATGTTATAGGATAAGAAACAGAATTAGGTTAACAACTCTTAATGCCTTTTTGGCAATGCTGTTACAGTGAGCTCTAGGGCTTAGATCTTTTGAAATGAGTACTCCTACCCCCAGGTCGTCTACAAGGTATCTGCCCAGCTTGTATTTGGTGTTCTGGTCTTTGTTGCCAATGTGTAAGACAGAGCATTTGTTGGCTGAGATTTGAAGTTGCCAATTGTTAGACCATTCTGACACATAGTCTAGGTTGCTTTGTAGGGCGGCAGTATTTTTGGTGATGTTAAATAGTTTTATGCCATCAACAAAGAGGATGCAGTTGCTCATAATATGATTGCAAAGTTCATTTATGTATATTAGAAAGAGAGTGGGTCCTAGAATGCTGCCTTGGGGGACAACACTGTTAACTGGTGCAGGGTTTGATAGGACACTCTTTATTTTGACTATTTGTTGCCTGTTTGACAGGAATGAAGATATCTATTTGTGCAGTGATCCAGAAATGCTGTAAGAGTGTAGTTTTAACAGTAGTTTGTTGTGTACCATTGAATCAAAGGCTTTGCAGAAGTCTATGTAAATTGTGTCGTTAGGCCCTTTTAGGGGTGGCATGGTTTTTGAGTTTTTAAGTTTGTTATTTCTGAAATTATAGAAGGCGTGGGTGGATTTTGTGTGTAACAGCTTTTTCTCTTATTTGCAGTAGTAATTGGTGCATTCTGCATTTATCTGACAGCATGAGGTTTTATAGCAGCTTTTAAAGTTAGCTACATAGCCAGTTTTGTTTTTTCACCAGATTTTTCTCTCTTTTTTTGGAAGCTTATTGTTATGGGTAATTTGTTTTTTCTGACTTTGGGGTTACTATTGGTATATATATATTAATGACTCTTGACTTTGAACAAAAAAGTTTTATAATAGTCTTCAGCAGTATTTCAGCTAGTGAACAGAATGTGCTAATCAAGAGATTAGAGGTCAGCAGCTATGAGATCATAGTTGGCTTTTTAAAAATTATAATTTGGAGTTCCATCATTATGATCTTCTCTGCAAGGATGTAAATTGAGACAAAAGTCAATCATGCTATGGTCACTGTTGGAAAAAGGTTCTTTTATTTATAGTCCATAAATTGAGTTTAAACTGAGATCAAAGCAGTTGTTGAGTCTAGTGTTGTTTGTTACTAATTGATCCAGTCCCAGAGTAGTAATGGTATTGTACAGGATTGCATGTATAGGTTCAGTTGTACATTTGTTTAGGGTCCAATTAATTAGAGGTAAATTGAGGTTACCAAGAAAGATAAAAAGGTGTGAGCAGGAGGCTGCCTATGTTAGTAGTGCAGTTAGCTTGTTTGCATGGTCAAGGTTGTAATCAGAGGCTCTGAAACATAGTAAGAAGCAAAGTTTGGTATTTAGGAACAGTTTGCAGACAATGGTCTCAGGAAGAACAAGCTCCTGTGTAACTTGAATCTTTTTCAAATTTAGGGACTTTTTATAGAATGGGTATTGGTCTTACCGTGAACACTGTTTCATCAATAATGCAGAGTGGACCAGGGATGGATTGATACAGTGGATTTGCCTGGAGACTGAGTCATAATTTTTATGGCCACGCCTCCATATACCTCCATCGACTCCATTTTTTCGGCGAAGCCAGTCTGAAAGAGAAGCTCAGCCAGAACGTTAGCATGAGTACAATTGCCGCTCCAGACCATCGAGACAGGGTGGGGCCTGGTCCACTCTGCATTATTGGAGAAATGGCGTTCACGGTAAGACCAACGCCCGCTCTCCCAATGAGATGCAGAGTGGACCTGGGATGGGACATACCAAAGCTTGGCAGTCTTACGGGCGGGGAGTTGACAGTGCTGGAGCCCCAAGGCCAAATGTACCGGTTGTAAGATCCTCCTGCCAAAAGATGCCTCTGCTGAAGCATAGAGGTCCAGTTTATAGTGTTTAATAAAAAGCGAAGGAGTGGTCCAGGTAGCTGCCCTACATATTTCCTCAAGGGAGGCTTGCATGACCCATGCAGCGGTGGTTGCTGCACTACGAGTTGAATGCACGGTGATGCATTTAGGAACAGGTAATGAGTGAAGATCATAAGCATGTGCAATGCACGCCCTGATCAGCTACCAACAGTGTGAGAAGACACTTTAGCGCCCAGCGTGGTCAGCTGAAAAGACACAAACAGGGCCTCAGACTTTCTGGTAAGCACAGTGCGAGCAATATATATCTTAAGAGCTTGCCGGACGTCCAAGGTATGCCACTTCCGTTCCAAGACATTCCCATGTCTTGGAACGGAATGTCTTGGACAGAAGTTAGGCAAGATAACTTCCTGGACTGTGTGGAAGCAGGAGTTGACCTTGGGTACAAATGATGGATCTAACCGCAGGATTACCCTGTCTGGATGAAATATACAGAGGTCGTTTCTGACCAATAGAGCTGAAATTTCAGAAATGCGCCGAGCTGATGTAATGGCTACCAAGAAGACCACCTTAAGGGTGAGGTATCTGAGGCTCGTGTCTCGTAAAGGTTCAAAGGGGGGTTCAGTAAGCGCCTTTAGAACCCTAGGTAAATCCCAAGTAGGGTAACAGTGGATTGTAGAAGGTTTAAGGTGATGTGCGCCCCGCAGGAACCTGCGGATGACGGGGTGTCGTGCCAGGGGCTCCCTGTCCAAAGGAGGTAATACTGTAGATAAGGCCACCACATGACATTTGATAGTGCTATGGGCCAGCCCTTTGTCAAGTCCATCCTGCAGGAATTCCAGGACCTCTGGGACTGAAGCTAAGACAGGGTTAATGTCGCGTGCAGTACATCAAGATATAAATACCTTCCAGGTAGAGTCGTACAGTCAGATGATAGACTGTTTCTTGTCCACCTGTATGTTCCGAATGACCCTTTCGGAGTAGCTCTTATCTCTCAGGAAGACCCCTTCAAATGCCAGGTGGTCAATTGGAGCCATTGAGGCTCCGGATGGCAGATGGCCCCCTGGCTGAGAGAGATCCTCTCTGGAGGAATCCTCCAAGGTGGGGAAGTGGAGAGAACAATCAGGTCTGCAAGCCATGGCCTCTGCAGCCAATGAGGTGCGATCAGAATGAGTTCTGCACCTTCTGCTATGACTTTGCGAACCACTCCCAGAATTAAGGGAAGGGAGGAAATGCATATAGTAGACCAGGAGGCCAAGCGCTGCGGAGGGCGTTTGTTGCTTCTGCGCCTGGAGTGGGATACCTCGTGAAGAAGCGAGGGAGCTGCTTGTTCTGGTGAGAGGCGAAAAGGTCCACTTGCAGTTGTCCGAAGTGACTGCAGACGTTGCTGAAGATGTCAGGGTGGAGACACCACTCTGCTACGTCCACCGTGGTCCCGCTCAAGAAGTCCGCCTGAGCATTCTCTGAGCCTGCTATGTGTTCTGCCTTGAGGGAGAGGATGTTCTCTTCCACCCATCTCCCCAGGTGCAGAGCTTTCTGCATTAGGCATTTGGATCATGTCCCACCTTGGCGGTTGACATGAGCTTTCGCCAAAGTGTTGTCCGTAAGTATCTGGATGTGGTGTCCTGTCACTGTCTGTTGAAATTGTCATAGAGCCAGGTGGATTGCCCTCAACTCCAGCCAGTTTATATTGTTGCTGAGCTACCTCAGGTACCTGAGCTACCTGAGAGTTGAGATGCACTCCCCAGCCGCAAAGGCTGGCATCTGTGGTGATCATGAGCCTGTGAACGTCTGTGAAGACAGAGCCCTTGTCTAGAGAGGGAGACCCCCACCAGTGGAAAGATCTCTGAACAGTCAGTGGAAGTCTGACCTTGGTGGGCGAGGCCGATGTCTTGGCTCACTGATGCGGTAAGAGGAACCATTGGAGCCCCCTCTAGTAGAGGCGGGTCCAAGGGACTATGTGTATGCAGGATGTCATTTTGCCCAGCAACGCTGATAAGGTTGCCAGGGTTACCTTCAGGTCCTGTAGTACCTGCTGGATGAGAATTCTGATGTTGTCTCTCCTTTCCTGGGAGAGAAACACCTGACCAAGTTCAGTGTTGATAATGGCACAGAGATGGGTGATCCTGGTTACAGGAGTGAGATGGCTCTTTGGGTGATTAACTAAGAACCCATGATCCTGTAAGGCTTGCAAGGTTAGGTGTAAGTCTTGCTGAACCTTGGTCAGGGAAGGGGCTTGGACTTAGATGTCATCTAGGTAAGCTTGTAATCTTATCGGGACCAATTGTACGTGGGCTATGAGGGTGGCTAGAATTTTGGTAAAGCTGTGCGGGGCTGATGCCAGTCCGAATAGAAGGGCACGGTATTGCAGATGGCGACCCGCATAGCTGAAGCAGAGATATCTCCTGTGAGGGACAGAGATAGGGATGTGGAGATAGGCCTCTGAAAGGTCTATGGAGGCCAAGAATTCTCCCAAACAAATTCCCTCCAAGATCTGAGAGAATTAATCTTGAACCTCCTGTAGACAGGTGGGTGTTGAGGGCTTTTAGATCTAGGATCGCCCTCCAGCCCCCCAAACCCTTCAGTACCATGAATAGGATGGAGTAAAATCCTTGTCTCCATTGGTCCAGAGGAACTTCCTCCACTGCTCTGATCTCTAGGAGGTGCAGGATGGCACGTTCCATGAGACTTTGGTATAATTATTGGAGGCAAGGCATAGTACAAAGTGGTTGGGGGGGGGGGCTGGAGAGGAACTGCAGGGAGAGGCCAAATTCGATAGTGTGAAGGACCCAATTGTCAGTCATGATCAGGACCCACCAGTCCAGAAAGAGGCTCAAGTGGCCTCCTCTGGGGGAGGTTTGAGGTGAGTCATTTTTGACGTCGGAACTGGCGGCTGCCCGTTCCACAAAATGGCCAATGTTGATTTCCAAATGGTTTTGGTTTGTCCCGAAAGGAAGTCTTATCATTCTGGTGGGATTGCCCTTGGGAATAATATCGCTGCTCGGAAGAACCTTCCTGAGTGGCGAATCAAGACGGCTGTCTGCAATAATAGGGGGTGGATCTATCTACCCTTCTAGTGACAGAAGGCAAAACTTTCCACCTTTCCTTGTCCTCAACTAATAGTGGATCTAAGGAGTCCCCAAACAGTTTAGTTCCACTATATAGGGCGGCAACCATAGGTCAGCTGGCCATTGCTGTAGCCACAAAAGTCACCCTGAGGTGATCAATGAGGCTAGGGCCTGAGATGCATATTTGCATTTGTTGGCATCAGGAAAAACTCAAATCCATTTTATTGAGGTCTTGTTGTAATCAGACCTCGGAAGGAGATAATCTACCCTAAAGTTGTTGCAGCCACAGTAGTGAGGAGCGTTAAAAATGATGCTGCAGTAGCAACTTGTATAGCCCAGGCAGAGGCCTGGTGGGTCTTTTTGAAGGATAGTTCAAATTTTTTTTTTTTATATTAAAAAAGGTTTTTTATTTTCCATAATAATTCCCACAATTTGACCAATGTACATTACAATCATTTATCCAACAATCGATCCTATACTCAAATTATGCTCAATCGGGCCTGCTCAGTCGCCACTCCCTTCCTTAATCCTTTCTACCTTTCTCATCCCTCTTCTACTTTCCCCACCATCCTCCTCCTCACTTTCCTACTTCCCCTCCTCCTTCCCACTTCTCACTTCCATCCTTTCTAACCCTCTATCTTCCCCTCCTTCTCCTCCTCCTATCCTTTCTTCCCCTTCCCTTCTCTCCTACCCACCTGCCTACCTACTTTCTTCCTTCTTTACTCCTCTTTCCTTACCCTTTCCCTTCCGGAGTGGCTACCAAGCAGCCCCGACTTTACTCCATTCCAACTTATTTAATTCTACCATTATTCCTGTACAATGACAATCAATCAATTTATAATCTTCCCTTCCCCCATTTCCCTTCCCCGAGACTTCCCAGAACAGAATACAGGGTATAGTAACTAAAAAACATAATCTAAAATATAACATAAAACATATTCCATTTCGCACCATCACACTATCAATTCCCTTCTTTCTTAAACTCTAATACATAGCAAGTCCTAACTTCACTCAAAAACTAATTGGTATTTTTTAATCTGATACTTATTTTGAATATAATCGATTCACTTTCTCCATTCCAAAATATATTTTTCTTGTGTATAGTCTTTCAAGTAGGCAGAAATTTTTGCCATTTCTGCTAAATTTGATACCTTACTAATCCATTCTCCAATTGTAGGTAAGTCTTCTTTCTTCCAATATTATGCGATCAATAATCTTGCAGCAGTTATTAAATTCAAAATCAATTTTGTCTCTAGAACAGTACAATCTGGAATTATTCCTAATAAAAAGAACTGTGGAACAAACTTGATCTTCTTCAAAATGTTCATATTTTAATCCAAAAAGCTTTAATTTTTTTGCAAGTCCACCATATATGATAATAAGTAGCATCCTCACAATCACATCTCCAACATTTTGCTTTCACATTTGGATACATACACGACAGTTTTTTCAGATCTAAATGCCATCTATAAAACATTTTATAAAAATTTTCTCTTAAATTTTGTGTTTGCGTAAATTTAACATTCCTCAACCAAATTTTTTCCCATGTTTCTAACATTATAGGTTGTTGAAAATTTTGTGCCCATCTTACCATACAATCTTTAACCAACTCCATTTCTGAATCAATTTCTACCAATACGTTATATAATCTCTCTATATGTTGTTGACCTTGATCTTTTATTTGTTTTACCAAGTTATCATCACTTTGCCTAATACCAATTTTCTGATCTATTTTCCATTTAGATTGCAACTGTCCATACTGGAACCACGTATAGTTTCTCCCTTCATCCCTCAATTTCTCCCTAGATTTTAATTGTAATTCCCCCTTTTCCATAATCAAAAGCTCTTTGTAATAATACAATTTCAAATTAGGCATTTTTAAAACCCCTCTTTCCCTAACGTCTTGCATTATTTTTAACTTTATTCTCAGTTTTTACCCTTCCATACAAAATTATTAATCCCTTTTTGCCATTCTTGTAAATTTGCATCTTTCTTCAATATTGGTATCATTTGAAACAAAAATAAAAATCTAGGCAAAACATTCATTTTTATAGCTGCCACTCTTCCCAATAATGATAATTGTAACTTTTTCCAATTCTCCATTTCTTTAATTACTTTTCCCCACAATACCTCATAGTTATTTTTATATAACTTTACATTCGATGCTGTAATATATACTCCTAAGATATTTAACCTTTTTAACAACTTCATATCCAGTTATTCTTTCTAATTCTTCTTTCTGATGTGTATTCATATTTTAATTATCATTTTTGTCTTCTGTTGATTCACTTTAAACCCAGATACCTTACTATACTGATCAATTGTCTCCTTTAGGTATACGGCTGAATGTATTAGTTGAGATAAAGTAACAACCAGGTCATCTGCAAATGCTCTTAATTTATAGTCTTGATTTTTAATTCTAATTCCTTTTATTCGATCTAAACCATGTATATTGCTCAATAATATTTCCAAAGTTAAAATGAATAATAACGGTGACAAGGGACATCCTTGTCTAGTCCCTTTCTCAATCTTGAAGGATTCTGTTAATCCACCATTTACTATTATTTGAGCTGTTTGCTTTCGATACATAGCCTTAATTGCTTGAATAAAATAATCCCCAAATTGCATTTTTTCTATTTAAAGTAATAGACAAAAACAAAAACTGCCAATCCAATCTATCAAAAGCTTTTTCCACATCCAAAAAGAAGAGTGCTGCTGTTCTGTTTCCCTACCCCTAATACTCCCAGCAAAGAGTCAGTCAGAGGCCTTCTTTTCTCCTTTTAATTACATAGATACATGTCCTGGCCACGTCTACCCATGGGCCTGCCAAGTTTCTGGAGATAACGAGGAAATTATAGATAAGGCCAGAATTACTCACGAATAGATTCTTCCCTCCATTGAGACCGTTAGCTCGCGCCAATTCATTGCTTTGTCCAAGACAAAAAACCAGGAAGTCCCGCCTCCTATTTATAGTCTCTGCAGATGTCACTGCATGACAATTATGACTTGGCTTTGTCCCAACTCTTCCGCTGCTGCGCACGCCGATCACGCCTCGTAATCTTGCATCACTCCAAAACTGTTCTTGGGCGTTGCCAAATCAGAAGGAGGCTCCGAGAATCAGGCTTTGCCGGCCTCCTCCCTTTGAGTGGGTGCCAGGGAGGAAAGGGCTCAAGAGAAGCAGGGCTGGCCAGGTCTTCCTCACTTTCTGAATCATCCGAGTCCAGGAGTCCGGGTCCAGGAACCTGGGTCACAACACTATCCTCACCGCAGGGCCCTTCCCCGGGCTGACGATCGATGCGGTCGGGCTGGGTTCTGCTCATGGAAGGCCTGCACCAGGTCAGGGGCATGAACGCCGGAGGCATCTACCCAGGAGAAATCAGTCCCGTATCCCTTCCACGCGATCAAATATTGGAAACGACCTTCAGCCAGCGAGAGTCTCACGCTGTGGACTTCAGATTCCTCCGATCCGCCTCGGCGACAGTGACGGGTGCTGGGCACTGAAGGGGACTGGTGTGGCCTCAGGAACCAGAAGGACCGTGAAAACGGGTGGATCCGCAAGTCGGTAGGCTACTGGGTTGATGACTGCCTCGATAGGAACGGGCCGATGAATCAGTGGTCCAACTTTACCGGGCGGTCGGACGGGAGGTGGTGGAGAGCCACACCGGTCTCCAACTGCCAGCTGGGGCGCGTTGCCCGGGAGCGGTCGGCGGACCGCTTGTAATCCTCCTTTGCCCGATCAGCTGCTGACGTACAACTGTTGGACCGCATGCAATTCCAGGAAGGTCTGCTAACAGGAGAGTCCGGTGGTGCCAGAGGAAGAGCGGATGGTACCCACATTGGCAAAGAACGGGTCATCTGAGTAGAGGTGTGCTGAGAGTTGTTAAAAGCAAACTCCGCCAGGACAGGTAGTCGCCCAGTTGTCCTGTTGCTGGTTGATGAAGCAACGGAGATACTGTTCCAGATACCGATGACCTCTCTGTATCCGGTCTCCGGATGGTGACGACAGACACACCTGCACTCCAACGCCATCAGGCTCTTCCAGAAGCGGGCTGTGAACTGAACTCATGTCCAAAACCACCCTGTCCGTAGGCCATGGAGGCGGAAGATATGCTGCAGAAAGAGACGGGCGCTTTTTGCGGGGCAGTCCGCGCATGGGATGAAGTGTGCTTGGTGAGCATGTCCACCACCACCAGCACCAGAACCCAGAGGACCTGCAGGTCCCAGGAAGTCCATAGAGATCGCCCCCAGGGTCTGTCGGGTGTCGGCAAGGGCTGGAGGAGCCAGGCCCCGTGCACCTTGGCTTGCTGGCACGCACGCAGGATGTCACATAGGCATGTATATCATGCCGCACTGGGCCACCAAAGGTCCGTGTCACCAGGT
Organism: Ahaetulla prasina; assembly: GCF_028640845.1. Classification (NCBI taxonomy): domain Eukaryota; kingdom Metazoa; phylum Chordata; class Lepidosauria; order Squamata; family Colubridae; genus Ahaetulla; species Ahaetulla prasina. Next base: position 88,138,372 of record NC_080542.1, read on the forward strand.
GGAGGGTCTTGAAGAACCCAAAATGTCCTGCTGCAGGGTTGTCGGCACTGGGCGACGAGGCTCGGAGTGGTCCTGTGGTACATATAATCGCCCAAACTTGAGTAAGTCCTCCAAGGTCCAAGGAGACGGGGCCCACCTCCGCCTCCTTTGCTGCGACCAGGCGCCCTGCTGCGCCCGCACCTGGGCAAGTCCACTGGCTGTGCGGCCAAGGCTTCTGCCGCAGCACTGTCCGTGGAGGAAGGGGGTCCTAGAGGTACTTGGCTTATGGACAGGGCATCCGCCCCGTTGTGACCGCTGGGAATGTATCACGGAAGTTGAACCGGCAAAACAACCAGGATCTGCCGCTGGTTTAACTTCCGAGCTGTGGTGAGGTGCTCGAGATTCCGATGGTCCGCTCGACCTCCACCTGATGTCGGGCCCTCCAGATGGTGTCCCAAGCCAATGCAGCCTTGATAGCCAGCAACTTTTTCCCAGATAGTGTAGGCGCCGGAAGGTTGAGTGGGAGTAGTAGGAAAAGCCACCATTCGCCGAGCCTGTAGCACCGCTCCCAGAGCCACATTGACGCGCTTCCACCACAAAGGCCGGAGCGGGTCGGGATGCCAGGACGGTTCCGGGACAAGGCTTTGAGGGCTGTGAATGCTTCTGCTGCGGGGACCCCACCGAATGCAATCTTCTTCCTGAGGAGCTGGGGAGTGTGTGTGGCGGCCCGGATGAAGGTCCGTAGTAGGCGAAGCCCAGTAGGCGCTGAACATCCTTCACCCGACGAGGGCTTCCACACAAAAGCTTCTACTTTACATGGGTCCATATTATGCCCTCGGCGAGATGCTGAATTATGGAAGTCCGAAGAAGACGCATTCAGCGATTGAGTTGTCCCCGCAGCAGAACCAGACTGACGTGTCAAGGTGGCTTTCCCTGGACTGGGAGTAAATCAGGATGTCGAGGTAGATAACACCAACCGATCCAACATGTCTCGAACACGCTGCTCATGAAGTGCTGAAAACGGCGAGCATTGGTCAACCCAAATGGCATGACAGTGTAGTGTATCGGGTGCGCGTTTCCATTCGCCTCCTTCGTATCCGCACCAGGTTGTAGGCCCCGGAGATCGAGCTGAAGATCGTGGCCTCCGCAACCTTCCAGTAGCTCGGATGAGCAGGGGGTAGCGATTCCAATGGCGTTAGCCGCGAATCACAGCATAGGCGCAAGTCCTGTCTTCTTCTTCACAAAGAGGACCGGGCCGAGAGGGACTTTGAAGGCGGATGAACCTCGGGCCAGGTTTTGTCAGGAAGTCCTGAGGGGCCAACTCGGGCTCCGACATGGAATACAGGCGTCCCACAGGCAGTGGTGCGTTGGGCAGAAGGTCCACGGGCAATCGTGGGGCCGATCGGGGTGTCGGTCCGCCTCCTTCTCGCTGAACACGTCGCGAAGTCCGTCAGCTCAGGAGGCAAGGTGATGGGCGGTGGGGGCGTTCTGGCGGCACAGGTGTGGCGGATGTGATCGCACTGCAGACTCGGGAAAGAGATGGCGTTCGACCAGGCCACCTGAGGATCGTGGGTCAGCCAGGCCATCAAGGACCAGGAAAATGAAGGTCCGCCGTGACATAAAACTGGATCGCCTCCTCATGGTCCCCAATAGCCAGGCGCAAAGGCTGGGTGGCAAATTTAATGGGGCGGACACCAGTTCTCGCCCATCAATTGTCTCTACCCATCGGAGGGTCCACGGAACCACGGGGACCGCAAACTGGGTCACAAAGGCCTGGTCCATAAAGTTTGTTGTGGCCCTGAGTCCACCAGCGCATGCCTGGAGCCCGTCCGACTGGTTCCCCAACCATATCCGTGTGTCCAGAATCAGATGCCGAGGCCCAGAGTCTACTTCCAACGTCCAGTGGGGGCTGCGTTCGACCTAGGGTTTTTCGGGCCTGCTCTTCCATTGGTCACACTGTGATTCGGGACCGGCATCGTGCCCACTTCGCTTTCTGGGGCAAGAAGCGGCGAAGTGGCGGGCTCCCCACAGTACAGGCTTCAACGCCTCGGTTCCGCTCCTGGGCTGTCAAGGTCTGGCGCTCCCAACTCCATGGGCTCTTCTGCAGCGGTTACAAAGCGTGCGACCCTGGGTGCTGGTGGTGCAGGAAGTGCAGATGTCGGCGGCGGGTCATGCACGGACTCGCCCGTTGCAGGCGGGCATCGAGACAAAGGGCACCAAGTTGTCAAGGGTGGCGCCTCCACCCGGGCCAGCTCGTCTTGCAATTCCTCTGAGAGTCCCTCCTGGGAACGTCCTGGCGCTGCATCATTCCAGTCAGAGTCCTGGCACAAAAAAGGCGAAATTCGGATGTACTCCTGCAGGGCGTTTCCCTTGACGAGTTCCTTAAGGCGCCTGGTTGCCGTCAGCATTGACGGGTCCTCATACATGGTGCGCAGGTGCTGCCAAAAAACTGTTGGTCCGCCAGCAGGGGCTGTCCTGGAGCAAGAGGGCGTGGCGAGCAGAGCCGGAAAGAAGGTTAATCAAGGCCACCAGCCCGGTCGTCTGGGAAATCCTCTGGCCTCATAGCCATGTAGAGCTGGCACTGTCCCAAGAAGGTCGGGAACATCTCAGGCTGCCCAGAAAACTTATCCGGCACGGTTATCGGGCACTTGCGGCGAGGAGGAGGTGGGAGGATGGGGGGCTGCAGGCACATTCCTGGCAGCAAGTTGGCCTGCCAAGTGAGCACTTGCTGCTGGAGCTGTTGATTAGCTGCTTGTAGCTGCTCTAACTGCTGTACCTGCTGCTGGTCCATCTTTGGTGGAAGATGTTTAGTCAGGTCTTGGACAAAATGTTCTGTTTCCCTCCATACTCCCAGCAAAGAGTCAGTCAGAGGCCTTCTTTCCTTTTAATTACATAGATACATGTCCTGGTACGTCTGCGGGCCTGCCAAGTTTCTGGAATAGAGGAAATTATAGATAAGGCCAGAATTACTCACGAATAGATTCTTCCCTCCATTGAGTTAGCTCGCCAATTCATTGCTGTCCAAGACAAAACCAGGAAGTCCGCCTCCTATTTATAGTCTCTGCAGATGTCACTGCATGAATTATGACTTGGCTTTGTCCCAACTCTTCCTGCTGCGCGATCACTTCGTAATCTTGCATCACTCCAAAACTGTTCTTGGGCGTTGCCAAATCAGAAGGCTGATCAGGCTTTGCGGCCCTCCTCCTCCCTTTGAGTGGGTGCCAGGAGGAAAGGGCTCAAGAGAAGCAGGGCTGTTCTCTCCCTCACTTTCTGAATCATCCGAGTCAGGAGTCGGGTCCAGGAACCTGGGTCACAACTATGATCTGGCTGTTTCTTTCCAAATATTCAAGTAAATTTACAGTTTGTCTCATATTATATCATCTGCCTTCCTTAATAAATCTGTTTGATCAGTATTAATATTTGAGTCATCAGTGCATCAATCTATTCTAATATCTTGCAAATATCTTATAATCAATATTTAGCAATACTGCCTATAATTCTCAGTTTAACACCATCTCAATCTTCTTTAGGTATTAATGAAATAAGCTGTCCTCCATGAAGGAGGAACTTCTCCTCCTTCCACTCCTTAAGTGGTTCAATCATCTCATTTGTAAAATAATAAAAGTTGTCAAAATCTGTACCTGGTACTTTATTTGCTTGCTGATGCAAACTATTTCCTCTGAAGTAATTAATTGGTTCAACTCTTCCCTTGATTTGCTGTAATTTCAGATACGTGGTCTTGTAAATATCTATCTATATCTTTGTCATTAACATATCTAGCTAACTTAGTATAATATTCAAAAGGCTTTTTAATCAAGTTTGCTGATACTTCTTTACCTCTATATTCTATTTTATCTTATATGTCATTTCTGTTTCTTTCTTAATAAATATCTAACCACCAGGTTTATTAGCATTATTAAACAAATTATGCTTTGCATATTGTAAATAATACCTAAAGAAGATCGAGATGGTGTTAAACCAGAGAATTATAGGCCAATATCGGTTTTAAATACTGATTATAAGATATTTGCTAAGATATTAGTGAATAGATTGATGCCACTGATGACTCAAATAATACACAATGATCAAACAGGATTTATTAAGGGGAGGCAGATGGGATATAATATGAGACAAACTGTAAATTTACTTGAATATTTGGAAAGAAACAGCCAGGTCTCAGCAGTACTCTTCTTTTTGGATGCGGAAAAAGCTTTTGATAGATTGGATTGGCAGTTTTGTTTAA